>NC_036838.1:56705123-56806847 GCF_002910315.2 Salvelinus sp. IW2-2015
TTTTCCCACCTGTCTTTGTGGGAAGTTGACTTTGTTTAGGGCACTTTGCCTTTTGAGCTTCACGGTTTGTTTTTTGTAGTGTTTATTGTTTTGTTCGGCGTCTTTTCCAAATAAAGAGAAAATGTACGACCACGCTGCACCTTGGTCCTCTTCTTTTCACGGCCGTGACACCACCCAAGCCACGGCCTGTTCACCCCGCTATCATCCAGAAGTAGAGCTCAGAACAGGTGCATCAAAGCTGGGACCGAGAGACTGAAAACCAGCTTCTATCTCAAGGCCATCAGACTTTTAAATAGCCATTCTATCTCAAGGCCATCAGACTTTTAAATAGCCATCACTAGCCCGGCCTCCACCAAGTACCCTGCTCTGAACTTAGTCACTGTCACTAGCCAGCTACAACCCGGTTACTCAACCCTGCACCTTAGAGGCTGCTGCACTATGTACATATACATGGAATCACTGGTCACTTTAATAATGAAACACTGGTCACTTTAATGTTTACATGCTGTTATACTAATTTCATATGTATATATTTTATTCTAGTGTATTCTAGTCAATGCCACTCTGACATTGCTTGTCCTAATATTTCAATTTTTTCTTAATTACATTATATTACTTTTAGATTTGTGTGTATTGTTATGAATTGTTAGATACTACCGCACTTTTGGAGCTAGGAACACAAGCATGCTTACCATCTGCTAAATATGTGTATGCGTGATTTGATGTGATTTGAACTTAGAACACAGGAACTGGTTGGAACTTAAAACCACTAGGAGTCATTCTTGTATCTTTATTGTATTCTTAGCAATGACACAGTTATACTGGGTCCAAGCACGATTGACAGTGTGTTGTGCATATTTCAGGCGACAAAATAATAGTTGGTGTTTGACACAGGAAAGTTGACCGGACACAGGCATGGGAAGCTGAGCTGAGAAGGTTGACATTACAGAAGGCATTTACTTCAGGGGCCACACAGGGTCAAGGGTTAATACGTTTCCTTCACAAAACAATTCTGCATCAACTCACACTCCACATTTCCTGTCCATTGCTTTTTCCATCCAGTTGTTTACATATTTTTACCAAACAAATAAAGGAAAGGGAGGAAGCCTATAACCAGTTGTTGCTATTTACTTAAATGCAGGCAAAATTATTTTAAGTTATTAGGTTCAAAATCAGATTGACAGTACACTGAAGCTCAAATAGCCGACAGTTAGGATAACTTGCTTTCACTATTAGGAATTTGACTTACATTTCCATGAATCACCTTAACTTTAATAATGTTGTATTACTGTATTACTGTATTTACTGTATTTAAAATTGTAAAATACAATGCAAATACAGTGAACGTATTCTTGTCCACCAGTTTGTATGCTTGTAAATGTCAAAGCCTGTTACATTGTTATGCTATAAAATAATTATTGTCCGCTTAAGTCAACAATCACTACAGAACCATGCATTGTCATGTAGAAAGTTTACACTTTCTGAAACTTGAAACCAGCCCAGGACCAAATGTACATAAGGTCAAACTCAGTCATGCCTATGAATTCTTCTAATTTATTACCTTCCATTATAAACTCTCAATATCCCCCGAAAGAACACGACTGCATGCTAGCAGTAAAAGAGGTATGTGAAGCCGTGTAACAGTTGGCAAAACAATACCAGGGTGTGTGCACCCATGGACTATTTTATGGYGGGGGGGGGGGGGGGGTCACAGTGGACAGCCTAGGCAATGGACACCATGTGAGTGGCCTATGGAATATTGATTTCAAATTGCATGCGTCTTAAATTATGGGAATCTCTTCTGTTGCCTCTGTCTCTCTTAAGTCTTGAGAGTCAACAAGAGAACACATCTAGGATTGGATTGTCAAGTTTCTGTCAAACAAAAGGCCTATTTACAGTATGAATAAGTCATTACATAATCTCTTTCAACACACACTACTGTATCTCAAACCACTATTGATTTTCTTTTTTTACCACAAGACTGAAGAACATGCCTACTCTCTAAGGATATAATCAACATGCATCCATGTTAGCTCTCTGCAGTGTTTCTGGTTGCTCTGGGCAATCTGACAGTCTTTGCGAAGCAGAACTCGAGGACTGTGGAACCACTTCACTCTGAAAGACAATGAAAAGACAGATTATAGTTTAAAAACATTATTTTACACATCATGTGAACATGCTATATTTCAATGTAGCACAGTAAGACTTTTATTTCTTATACCGTTGACTGTGAGTTTGGTGGAGCACTCTGCCCTGCCCAAGGCATTGTCTGCAATGACTTTGTACTCTCCAGTGTCCTTGGGTCCAACCCTCAGTATGAGCATGGAGCAGACCCCACAGGTGTTGGTGATAAGATAGTTGGTGTTGGTGTTGAGGCTGATATTGTTGCGGTACCATGTGACATGAGGTGTTGGGTCCCCTCTGACAGCACAGCTCATGTAGCACTCGTAGCTCTCAGGGGTGCTGTGCGTTTTCAGTGGAACTAAGAACGATGGCGCTGACTCAAAGTTGAGGCTCTTGAATGAGCTGACAGCCATTGAGAACTTATCTAGATGAAACAAAATGAATATGGGAAAGTCTCAGTTAGTGGTTCAAATTGCTTTTATGACTTCATTTAGTTTTGTTTAGGCCTATTCATGAGAAATGTGAAACTGTTGAAACTCATTGAACTGTTGTTCAAATTACAATATCATACTTCTGCGACCACAAGGTTTTGGTCTGAGATCTTTTTCAGAACAGTATCACAGACCACAGTGTGCTGTAGCTTCTCCCCATTAAATGACAAACATGTTAACTTCACTAGGGTAGGGGGCACTATTTTCACCTTCGGATGAAAAGCATGCCCAAAGTAGACTGCCTGCTACTCAGGCCCAGAATTTAGGATATGCATATAATTGGTAYATCTGGATAGAAAACACTCTAAAGGTTCCAAAACTGTTAAAACAATGTATGTGAGTATAACAGAACTGATTTGGCAGGCGAAAACCTGAGAAAAATCCATCCAGGATGTGGGATTTTTTTATGTTTGTAGTTTTCTATTGAATGCCATTACAGTATCCATTGATTTAGGACTCAAATTGCACTTCCTATGGCTTCCACTAGATGTCAACAGTCTTTAGAAATTGTTTCAGGCTTGTATTCTTAAAAATGAGGGAGTAAGACCACTCTGAATGAGTGAACCCTACAGTGTCCCAGAGATTTTTCATGCGCACGACCGAGAGTGCGCCTTTCTTGTTTACCTTTTATATTGACAACGTTATTGTCCGGTTGAAATATTATCGATTATTTAGGCTTAAAACAACCTGAGGATTGATTATAAACATTATTTTTAATGTTTCTACGAACATTACAGATACCTTATGGATTTTTTGTCTGCCTGTTGCGACTGCGTTTGAGCCTGTGGATTACTGAACAAAATGTGCGAACAAAGGTTTTTGGATATAAACAGGGACTTTATCGAACAAAACAAACATTTATTGAGTAAATGCGAGTCTTGTGAGTGCAACCATATGAAGATCATTAAAGGTAAGTGATTAATTTTATCTCTATTTCTGACTTGTGTATCTCCTCTACTTGGCTGGTAACTGTTTGTAATGATTTGTCTGCTGGGCGCTGTTCTCAGATAATCCCATGGTATGCTTTCGCCGTAAAGCCTTTTTGAAWTCTGACACCGTGGTTGGATTAACAAGACGTTKATCTTTAAACCGATGTATAACACTTGTATGTTTTCTGAATGTTTATAATGAATATTTCTGTTTTTGAATTTGGCGCTCTGCAATTTCACTGGATGTTGGCCAGGTGGGACACTAGTCCCTAGTACCCTAGTACGCTAGCGTTCCTAGTGAGGTTTTAACTAACAAACATCTGTTTTGGTTTCCTCTTGAGGGTGACTTATGATTCTCTCTCTGGATAATCAACAATGATTCATAACAATCTTAACATGCCTTTTTTCTTGGTCACTCCCCAGGTTGGCGACTCAGAAGGCTCAGAGAGACCCATGTCATTTTTGGCGTAGACACGGAAGTAGTACTCTCGTCCAGCCATGATGTTGAGGGCTGTGAACTTGTTGTTGAAGAGGTGGTCGGCTACAGTTTGCCACATTCGCTTGACGGAGTCGCGTCTGGACACTATGTAGTGCAGCCTGTCGTCCCTCTTCTCATCTGGGGAGGGAGTCCAGGTCACAGTCACTGTTCCAGGAACATTCTGTTCCAACTCCACCGGGCCAGGAGGCTTGGGATCATCTGGAACCAGATAAGAGAGACATCGTCGTCAACCATTCATTTGAATGTACAGTACATGCAATATTACACATACAGTGTAATAKATGTATTTGTCATTGTAAAGTAGACTCTACAGAAAACACCACTCTTCAGCGCATGTCATATCCTCACATGGTCTCTCCTATCATTGCTATGCGGATGACACTCAACTACTTTTCTCCTTCCCCCCCTTCTGAAACCCAGTTGGCGAAACCCATCTCTGGCAGATATCTCAGCTTCGATGTCGGCCCACCACCTCAAGCTCAAGCTTCTCTTCCTCACGGGGAAGGCCTGCCCACTCCATCGTGGTTGACTTCACGGTGTCCCCCTCCCAGAGTGCAAAGAACTTTGGCGTTCTCTGCAAACTTAAAAGCAGTACTCGCTCCTGCAGGTTCTTGCTCAACAACATCCGTAGAGTATGACCGTACCTCACACAGGAAGCGGTGCAAGTCCTAATCCAGGCACTTGTCCTCTCCCATCTGGATTACTGCAACTTGCTGTTGGCTYGGCTCCCTGCTTGTGCCATCAAACCCTTGTAACTTATCCAGAATGCTGCAGCCCGCTTGGTGTTCATCCTTCCCAATTTCTCCCATGTCACCCCGCTCCTTCACACACTCCACTGGCTTCCAGTCGAAGCTCGCATCCACTACAAGACCATGGTACTTGCCTATGGAGCAGCAAGAGGAACTGCCCCTCCTTAACTTCAGGCTATGCTCAAACCCTACACCCCAACCCGAGCACTTTGTTCTGACACCTCTGGTRTTTTGGCCCTAGGGCAGCTCCTGCTTAGCCCAGTCCAAGCTCTCCTCTGTCCTGGCACTCCAATGGTTGAACCAGCTTCCCCCTGAAGCTAGGACAGCAGAGTCCCTGCCCAACTTCCAAAAATATGTGGAACCCTACTTCTTCAAATAGTATCTTAAATAATCTCACAGCACCCCTCACACAACAACTCCTCATGCCACAGATGACAGATAATAAACACAGTAGTGATTTTTTACAGAGTTCCACCACTGACTGTCAATACCACTGACTGTCAATACCACTGACTGTCAATACCACTGACTCTCAATATCACTCACTGTCAATACCACTCACTGTCATTACCACTCACTGTCATTACCACTCACTGTCAATACCACTCACTGTCAGTAACACTCACTGTCATTACCACTCACTGTCATTACCACTCACTGTCATTACCACTCACTGTCAATACCACTCACTGTCAGTAACACTCACTTTCCACCACTCACTGTCAATACCACTCACTGTCATACCATCACTGTCAATACCACTCACTGTCAGTAACACTCACTTTCCACCACTCACTTTCCACCACTCACTTTCCACCACTCACTGTCAATATTTAGTGGAATGTCTTGCTTGTATGATTATACCTGTGACTCTGATCTCGATACTGAAGGTCTCCTGACCAACCATGTTCTTGACGATGATGGTGTAGATTCCTGTGTCGGGACGCTCAGATGTGGGGATTAGGAGCTGGGATGTATTATCGGAGTTGCTAATGGTTACAAGTTTTGATACTGGCATCCCATCCTTTAGCCACGTTATGTTTGGCATAGGAGAAGCCTGCCAAAAGACAACGTAGAAATAGACAGATGAGTTTGTTTGGTAGTGTAGCCCTTTCCTGCAGACAATGACCWAAAGCCCCCTCTTTGGCCTCATGGGTGGAATATTCCAAAAAACCTGACYAATATTTCAGTCTTCTGTGATATACTGTATTTAAAGTGTAATATTGGGATACAAACTTAAAACTTAATGCATACTGTATATCTGACATGGTACAGGTGTCTTTCTTTTAACCCATAATCATGTGTGTGAGGTGTATACCTTTGTTTCAAAGTAGATTTGTTTAAGACTACCAAGAATCACTCTGTGGCCGTGATTTAGCCCACGGCAATAAAAGGTTAAGGGAATGTTTCTACAATGAGCAATCAAATTTTTTAAGTATCTCTGTTAACATCCATCACATTTCATTACAGAATTTGTTGCTCTGATTTTGTATTTCTACACCATTGCAACACATTCTAGGTCACAGAGTATCACACTTACATGGAATAGCAGACTGAGTTCTGTAATTTGCCATAGAAACTGGTCATTCCGATGTAAAACCCAATAAGGCATTGTTTACATGCACAAMATTTTGCTGACCACAAAGTTGATGTTGATTCGAGCAGAATTCCCGGCTCTCACAACCATGAAGCTCTTCATTTTGCGATCAGTGAAATGTGGTCTCACTATGAGAAACGAGAAAATCATATTAAAAAAACCTTTGAAATTATATAACTTGAAATAAGATAATGAGAATATAATAATATGTGTATAATCACTCCAGGTTTTAGGTTTTCATTCTGTGTTTCAGTCTTAGAACTACTATCATGATACTGTGAACACAAACTTGACAAAAACAATGTTGACAATTTGATGTCACTCACCTGGGGGGGGCATAGCCAGGATGTAGTTGTCCAAGCCTCTGGGCTCCCCTTCTCCCCCGTCATTGGTGGCAATCACTCTCACCCAGTACATGGCCATTGACTTAAGACCCAAAATGTTATTGGAGGTCATGATGATGGGGTTATTYTTACAGCGGTCCCACTCTGGGTTTGCTGCTGGTCTGATCTCCACAAAGTATCCCTTGGCTTCATCTTGGACCCCTTCCTCCTCTATGGGTTTAGTCCAACCCAGGGACAAGGTGGTGTAGGTGGAGTCTGTCACCTTCAGGTCAATGATTTGACCGGGGGGCTCTGAAGGACACAAATGATTTCAGGGGTGAGTAGAATATACTGTTTGCGACAGCTGCTCATAAACATACTTTATATTTGAACTGTAATGTTATGCCTTATTTACCAGTCAAATGACGTGTTGTATTATCAAATGATGGCTGATTTCCAGAGTTTGTCATCGCTATCTCAGAATGAAACAGATCATATTACTTACTCTTTGGGTCTCTTGCAATAACAAATTCAGAGGGGGTGCTTGGCTCTCCAGCACCAGATATGTTGATAGCTGCAACACGGAACTCATACTCTATTCCCTCAATAACGTCTTTGACTGCAATCCCTTGACCTGAAAGTATGGGTGTGACAAAAAATAGATAATGAAGGGATCAAAATATTTCTTTATTGTTTCAGCGCTTTGAGAGTATGGTTGTATTTATAGCAATATAGAAATCAGGTTGTGTACTGGTATGGAATGCAATTAGAACAAAACAAATACAGAAAGACACTTGGAGGATGAACCAAGTATTGAAATGGACACACCTTTGATTGGCTCTTTCAAATTGTTGATTGAACCCCATAGATTGCTGCCCTTCTTGCGTTTCTCCAGGTGATAACCTAGAATATTAGTTCCTCCAGTGTTGGAAGGGGGAACCCATTCCAGATTGATGCAGTTTGCAAAGGCACTGATCACTTTGGGTGAGGAAGGTTGTCCGGGATATGCTAGGTAACAAGGGGAAAAAAGTACATTTTGGAGGTCTGATGGCATCCTCCATTGGGAGAAAGAGAGAACCCTAATTCAACAGCTAAATTCTGCATTCTGGTGACAGATTTTGCCTTACCTCTTGTACCGGCCTGGATGTCATCTGTCTCCATCATTTCACTTATGCCCTGCTCAGTCACAGCCCTGATATGGTAGCAATACTTCCTTCCATGGTCTACATTGGTGTCCCTGTATTTGGGCTCTCCAGGGATCTGACCCAGCTTCATCCAGGAGTTACGGCCCAGCTGCTGTCGTTCCAGGATGTAGTTGATCACAGGAGAGCCACCATTGTCTTTTGGAGGCCTCCATTTAAAGTCAAGTACAGCCGAAGAAGCTTCAATGATCTCCACAGGTCCTAAGGCAGGGCTTGGTCTGTCTGTGAATAGATATAGGGGAGCCTAATTATACTCCAGTTAGCCTTATGTTATCCTAGATAATGTTGTGTATGAAGCTAGAAGCTGTATTGCCAATATTATGTAAAAGGTGGAGACACCCTGATATGTCATTCAGGCAAGCACAAAGGATTGTCGTAGCAACATTGCAAATAGATTCATWTCATCCCACTGACCCAGCACAATCAACCTGGATCTGCCCTCAATGGTTCCACATTCATTTTTGATCTTGATCTTGATTTCTCCTGTGGCTTTCCGCTGGCACTTGCTGAGGAGGAGGCGACTGTGTGTGAGCGACTTCTCAATGTTGATGTGTTTGTCCTCCACCAACTCCTCACCTTCATTGTACCAATAGATCTTCATTGGGTCACGACCCATAAAAGACAGTTTGAAGGTAGCGCTCTGGCCAACCTTTATTATGACGGGCTTTGAGAAATCAGCCAGGTCATCTGGGTTTACTCTGGGTGGATCTGTAACACAGATGTCACATACATTTAATAGCACAAATACAGTACATATAGTAGCTACAATATATGTTAGTTGACTTGGCATTGCATGTCCATCTTCAGAGTATGCTGCATTCGCTCAATACTTCAACTGCCTCAACGTTTCCATTAATTATGTTAAAAGATGGATGGATGGATGGATTCCTTTACCCTCTACAACGAGTATGGACTCTGTTTTACGTCCATCAGCTTCAAATCGGTATTTGCCAGAATCTTCCTCCTTGCAGTTCTTCAGTATAAGCCTGTGAAAGGCCCCATCATGTGTCATCGCAATATCATCTGATGCTTCTATCTGGAAGGAAACAAACAAAGTACTGTTTAGACCTGTAAAGAACTGCATGCGCTGTTGCAGCTCAATTATTACTTTTTCTGCATTTAGTCTCTGCAATATTTTTCTATTTCGCAGTTTCATACTGAACAGAACTTACCTGCTGTAGTAGTTGAAAAAACAAGATGGCAAAAACAAGTTGGATTTGAGATTACATTTTTGAAGAGTATTGCATGTATGATGGCATTTCCAAATCTGAGGACTGATGTTTATAGTTACTACCGTTTTTCTAACTCACCTCTTCTCCATCTTTGTACCAGATTCCTTCACAGTTTTCCCTGCTCAGTTTACACTCCAGTTCACCTCTGTTGCCCATATTAACACTGATGTCTGACAATCCACTGGTAAAGTGCACTCCTGGGTCTAGAGGATACATCAAGTCGTAGTCAATGTAGTGATAGGAAGATGGAAGATGATGTAGTGTGAATGTGATGCCTGGACATTACAAATCATTGAACACCTTGAAACCTCTTACCTATGATGGTGTCTGGGATCAGTGGACCTGTTCTCACTCTTTTCTTCTTCTCTTCAACTGGTATCTCTTCGTCTCCAGGCTCTTTGTTCTTCTCTTCAACTGGTATCTCTTCGTCTCCAGGCTCTTTGTTCTTCTCCTCAACTGGTGTCTCTTCGTCTCCAGGCTCTTTCTTCTTCTTTTCAACTGGTATCTCTTTGTCTCTAAGCTCTTCCTTCTTCTCTTCCACAGGCTCAGGCTCTTTCTTCTCGTCCTTGTTCTCCAGCTCTAGTTCGGGCGCTGCTGCTGCCTTAGCATCCATGTCTGCCTTAATCTGTTTCGCCAACTCCATTCTCTCATCTCTCGCTTTGTCCAGCTTAGCTTTCTGCTCTGCAGCTATTTTAGCCAAGTCTACCTCTCCCCCACCAGCTCGAGTTGTTTTGCGGACTTTCTTTTTCCCCTTGGTGGCTGGATCGTTATCAGCTGGAGCGTGGGCAAATAAGAACATAGGTAGAGATATAGGTTAGTAAAGATTGTCAATGTTTAGCATTTTTACTGTCTGATATGGATAATGTTTGATTGATATTGATCAATTTACTTAACAAGTGACATATATTTGACATTATATGCCCTTACACAAMTAAGAGTCACATGACTTAGCGACACTTTTTGTGTTTGAAACGTCATCTCCTTACCCTCCACAACAAGAAAGGCATTGCAAGACTTGATCCCTGCACATACTGAATAGATACCACCATCCAGTTTCGCACAGTCCTTCACAACCAATCTATGAATGAGCATGTCCTCTGACACTTCAATGTCAAACTTCTCCCCTTGTTCACACGGTTGATTCTTCCCCGTCCATTGAATCTTTGACATGGGGGATGACAGGACACATTCAAACACGCCATCCTCTCTCTCCGTGGCCTTCACTTCCTMAATTTTGACCAGGAAATCCGCCATGGGAACTGAATAAAATACAAATTTGGAAGAAATACTTTATCTGGAACAAAATGACAGAATGACATGTGTTATGTTCCCTTTTTGTTTTGGTCGATTTTTAACTGACATTCATTTTTGCATACCGGCTAACCTGAGGGAATTTTGTTGGCATTAGGGATTGTTAGCCTATATGAAATGGGAAATGATTAAACAGAGAATAAATTAAAGACATCTCACCTTTGAAGTCAGTTGAGAAGATAAGTACCCCCTCCACCATCACTTGGTACAATCCTTCATCATCTCCAGCAAGATCCTTAATGCCAAATGTAAATTTTCTTCCTGTTTTCTTCAGAAAATGCTTATCTTCTGTTTCAACACTGAACGGAACCATTACTCCATCCTGTATAAAAACACATTGTCAGTCTTAATTAATGCATACAAAAAACACATTTAATGTAAAGACACCTATTGGTTATTCTAAAATAAAATCAAACATGTTCRGCTTGGTTGTTGTTACAATGCATATAACAGTGTGTATTTCACACCATTCTCACCTTGAACAGGAAGATCTTGACGTTGGGGTCTTTAAGCGACATCTCAAATTCAAACTCTGCACCTCCACCAGGTTTTACTTCAATGTGTTTCAGATTGCTGAGGTTTTCAACATACTGRAGGAGCAAAAAACACATTCACTGGTAATGATGTTGGTGATATTCAGTTACTGTTCATTTTGGAATACAGCAGTGTATGTAAGAGGAATAAACACCTCACTTTTCACATACTGGTAAATGCTGGGTGGCAGGTAGCCTAGCGGTTAAGAGTTTGGGCCAGGAACCGAAAGGTTGCTGATTTGAATCCCCGAGCTGACTAGGTGAAAAATCGGTCGATGTGCCYTTGAGCAAGGCACTTAACCCTAATTGCTCCTGTAAGTCGCTCTGGATAAGAGCGTCTGCTACTGTAAATTACTAAAATGTAAAAAAAAAAACTTAAGCTATATACAGGCATTTTTATTATCTTTGACTATCTCTGATTCAGGCAAACCTTTGCTTGATCCTCCTCCCTCTCAACCTTCTTCGCGTTCAGTGTCTTCAGCATCCAGCGGAAGTTAGTGACTCCAAACTCAGCACAGATTTTCTCATAGTCTTTCTTGTCGGCACTCATCAACACATCCCAAAACCTTGGATCGATTTCTCCATCTTTTTTGTCATCTTTGTTTGATTCTACAACCCTTAAACAAGAAGAATACAACTGTATCTCATTCACGCGTCAAAACCATTATGGTAGAATTAGGATCTAGAACCTAGCTATGATTGATTGTTTTTCTAGTATTGTCTTACGCTTTTGTTAGGAGATTTTTGAAATCTTCAGGTGGCTTCACAGCAGCTAAATTGAGATTGAACTTTTACGTTATTTTGTACAGTTAATGTCACTTAAACTTTGTTTTGTGATTGAAATTCAGTGACTGACCTGCTCGTGCATCTTTCATAGCCTTGCTCTTCTTATATCCCACTGAAAGGCAAGAGATGTTTCATTAGATGATTTGGTTAATTAAGATCAATCGGATCAATTATACTTTGTCTGGCTTAGATCCTGAGGATATGTGTCTGCCAGTGTTTTGTTAAGGATCTACAGTATTTAACATAACATGATGTTTCTCTTGTTCAAGACTCAGTTATGAGATGTAACCCGGTTTAGCGCCATATATCAACCCAGGAGAAATGGTGTCCTCACTTTCAATTACATTGAGGTTAGCGGTGACCACAGCTTTTCCATACTCATTGGTGGCAAAGCATTTGTAGGTATCAGCTTGTTCTGGAGATACTTCCGGCATCTGTGAACACAAATTGAGCAAGAGTATTACTATTTGGAACAAAATTTGTTAGCGTCAATTACGTCACCCCAGATTGGGGACGAAGGCAAGAAGAAGAACAACGGCGACAGTGAAAAAAGATATGTTTGTAAAAGAGCTGGGCTAATTGTAACCAGCTGATCTCTTGTTAAACCATCTAAAATAACACAGCTGATCTCAATTGCAGTCAACATTGGCCAGCGATTTATCGCTCGCTAACGTGGATGTCGAGGTTATCTTTTAGTCCTCATTGCAGCCAACATTTTGTTTATTATTTCGCCCTCTGGTTCGTATTACGTAAGGTGGAAATCAGGTTGTTTCAGATCCATTGAGGTTGTTTAGAAATACCAAAAAGGTGTCACTGTAAATTGTTGCTCCTCTCCAATACTAGGGTGTTGACTCACCTCTATATAGTGCTCATTAGGCGTGGCTGGATCAGATACAATTTTGTATCTCTCTGGTTCATTTACTTCTCCATTACTTCTTGTCCAATGCACACTTGGTGTCGGATTACCAGACACAATTGCTTTGAAAACAGCACATTTCCCTTTATAAAATAATGCAATAAAACACAGTTAATGTCAACTCAGTATACTGTCAATTTCAAGCAAGGATCAAGGAAATATTTGCAATTTAAAGACTTTAGTACTATCTCACATTGTCATTGTGGTTTGATATATGAACCATACCTTCCTGAATAGTCAAAGCGATGGGTTTGCGGGTGAAATCAGGGGTGGTCATGCCCACAGGAAGCTCCTCCACAAACTGTGTAATCATGACCCCAGGGACTCTGGATCTCTTTTTGATTGCCACTAGAGGGATGTAGGACAAAGAGCAGGATTAAACATACACATATACAGTACATCACAATAGTCTTATAGGAATAATACGAAATCGGAAAGAAACTTGATMTATTCATTGTTGTATGAACATTTACATTGATTAGTTACGATTTGATAAAAAAGTATATTATGTTTAGAAAACATGTAATGTTTGTGCTGCTGCCATGTTGTGTTGTTGTCTTAGGTCTCTCTTCATGTAGTGTTGTGGTGTCTCTCTTGTCGTGATGTGMGTTTTGTCCTACGTTATACATTTTTTTCAAGCCCCTGTCCCTTTTGCCTCTTGGTAGGCTGTTATTGTAAATAAGAATTTGTTCTTAATTGACTTGCCTAGTTAAATAAAGATGTCTTTTTTTTTTTTAAACATCAGTTTAGAAAAAAAATACATGACTTACCCTGCCCTGGAGCAGTGGGCTCCTCGTCTTTAGTTGTCTTGAAGAATTTCATCTCGCGATGGATAGCAGTTTTGCCAGCTTTTCAGATGGTTCTCTGCTACTGAAATAGAGAACATGTYTTTCAAATCAAGTTAACAAGATCCTGTTTTTTGTTTGGCATAAAGTTGTGAACCAAGTAGGGATGTCCAATAATGTATTTTTTAATCGCTTAACAAGCACCATCAAGCTTACTGTGCTCCTGGAATGACATACAACTTAANCGTGCTGCAGGTGTAAGAAATACATCTGCAAAGGCTGTTCACACCCATACTGTCACACTTGTGCCCACTGGGCCTTTAGCCACGACGGGACAGGGTGACCCGGGGGGGACACTGTGTGCTAGGCATAATAGGAGGACAACGGGAGGGTTATAGGGGGCTCCCGAGTGGCGCTGCGCTCTAAGGCACTGCATCTCAGTGCTAGAGGTGTCACTACAGACCATGGTTTGATTCCAGGCTGTATCACAACCAGCCGTGAGTCCCATAGAGCGATGTACAATTGACCCAGCATCGTCCAGGTTAGGGTTAGGACAGGGTAGGCCGTCATTGTCAATAAGAATTTGTTCTTAACTAACTTGCTTGGTTAAATAAATACGAAGCAGCAAGCTAAAATAACATTATACAAATTAACCATTTAACCAATAAGCTTAACCGGCTAATGTACCATGGTTGGCTAACTGGTTAACCTACCTATCAACTGCGTTGATTTTGTATACATATTGCATGAATACCATTGTGAATGCACAGTGGTACCCTGAGATAAACTGGTGAAGACCTTTCTAATGGGAAAATGTAAGAATACCAAATATCATTTTTTGATTTAGTGTGATCAACATAATGTTTATCATAAATAGTCTCTGGGCCCTACAGTACATAATGGCTTGGTTGTCATGACTGTCATCTCTGGGTCACTGCACTCCACAGTGTTTATAGGAATTACTTGGCTTACTAAGGAGCGCGGACCTCACTGAGGGCCACGAAGGAAGACTGCTGCACATTTCTTCAGTATATGAGCTAAGCATGTGGGATGGTAGGTGTCACAGGACAGGACAGCTATTAGTAACAGTAAGAAACCCCATCTGTCTCCCACACAATTAATCTTCCACAGATGGTACCACCGGGTGCCATTTACCCATTGCTTTAACCGCTGGATTAAGGCAATATTTCTGTCCTAGGAATCTGATGCTGACACATTTTGAGTAAACCTTGCTCTTGGTGAGGTCTCTATTAAAAGGGGGAATGGGAGGGAGAGCGTGTGACAGATGGTAGGATACAGCATTCTTGTCGCTATCTTTAACATTTGGACAAGCAGGACACTTTAAAAAAAGTCCTTGGAAACTCTTGTAAGTGGATTATTTTTATTTGGGGGATTTCAGTGCAGTCATACCGGCATTCTCCATTGTCTAGTGCATTCGTTTACATTTCAAGATCCAATGAAACTCTTAACTAATACCCATACCAACAATCTGTGTACGCTATATTTTCTCTGTTTAAACACGATAATATGTTTCATATATTTGTTGGTATGAAGAAACTTGCACAGTTTATAAATTGTGCACAGAAATCTTAACGATCTGACATTCTCATAAAAACACTTGACACTGCAGTCACTTGACAGTGCAGTCAGTGTAGATTTCTTTTTTATATCGCAACTTTTAGTTTAGCACGTACTAGTGCAGGTGGTTGGATCATGATATGCTCCAAGAGGTGGTAACTCAAGATGGACGGTAAATTAAAGAATTCCTGTGATCACAGAATACTTAGCATGCCCAATGTAGGCTGTGGCAAGTGACCTGCTTCATTTTTCATGCAATAGGTCACATAGCTCATAAAACTATCTATCATGGACCAACATGTGACGCAAGTCACTCGCTGAAAATGGAACGGGCTACTGTAAACTACCTCACTCAGGTCAACTACATTTTTATGCAATTTTAAGTCAATAGAAGCAAAATGTCATTCTGAAGAAGGATCAGGTCATGAGCCAATATATGTATTGGGTTTGTCCACTTTGACAGAAGGCATTGGAGCTTGAATATATGCTAAATATAATGCTATTGCGTATGTGAAATTAGTATAAATAATAATTGAACATTTGGAAACAATTTTATATATTCGCCTGTCAGTGTTCCATTGCTACAGGCTAAATCCACAGGTCACATTTTACCACGCAAGAACCTTCTCCTTGCTCACCATCTTCATTCTGACTTCCTCACCTGTTCACTACTCTGGCACCTCTGCTTTTTGCTACGGGATTAACCAAGGAATTAAATGTTTTTCACGTGAGCTACACTTCACTTTTTCATTGTTGCTAGGAGACAATCTTTGCCTCTTCTTTCTCTAGCTGTACAGGTCCCAGTTGTAAGAGTTCAAATGCACTTATTTTACCAATGATATGAACAACTTTTGCTTGCTTTTGGATAGTCAATGAGACAACCAAAGTAAAGTAATCAAGCCAGGAGGTGGCTTTCCATTAGGATGCCGTGCAAGTTTGAATGTCATCGTCTACGCTGTGCTGTACTTCCATATTTGTATGGGATGAAAAATAGCCCTGCCTAGCAACCGTGCTGTGGGATTGATTTATAAATAAGATGGGTATGTGGCAGGTCTATGTCCCAGGACGCCGAGCTCCGTCTAGTGGCAATCAGTCTCTTTTTACTGCCTGGGCAGTTCCATTGGGGGTTTGTGTCTACACAGCATCATCTTGACAGTTAGAAGATGCCTCTCTTAGTTGCCCCGATCTTTTGAGAGGAGAAGCGGTCACAAGATGTATCAAACCGTTAAATGTCGGGAACATATCAGTATTCCCACACTTTTGGTTAGTTATCACTATATCAACATTGAGCACCTATCATACATCCACGACATAGTTAAGCTCATAAGGCATCTTAATGCTCAAGCTCATCTCATCTTCAGCTCAAAATGCATCTCAGCTTTTAGTTACAGTACTTGAGTGCTGTGTATTCCTGAAAATAGACCATCATCATCTGCCAATTGCTTCCAGAGCATATAAACAGTTGTAAGCATATCGTGTTTTATTACATTCCATTTGCATGCTTATGAATGCCATTTTCCTATGCAATCAGTATTGGACTATACATTGAGCAACTATAAATTTCGCTATTATATATATATATTTTTTTAAATTGTGTTTTCAAGTTCAATTGAATTTTGAATCACTAAGTAATGGATGTTTTATTTGGGAATTGAATGCTGTGCCTCCCTCTCCATCAGCATTCAATTATATGTACTTATGCCCTTCCTTGCATCGTCGTACAACCTTGTGTCATAACAACCTTACATTAATTTGAATTATTTACAGGACATAATGACGTCATATACCATTAGTCTTTAAACAGCTTAGGATCAATTTACAATTGGCGTGCAGAGACACCCACAGTACACATAGTTTATTTGAGTATAGTTACACAGAACAGATGTTATCAATAATGATATCAATATGTCTTGAATTATTATCATGTCCACATGTTGACATTTAGCCCCTCGCCCTGTGCCCAGGGAATGGACTTACTTGTTCTCTCTCCTCTCTGCTCCTTCTACCCACAGTCCTGCTGATACTTGAGTGTGGTGTCTTCGTTTTGAGAGGCAATAAACCCTTTTTGAGATGCTCAGTGCAAGCCTTGGCCGTGTCCTTCCACTGTGACTGCTGGGGATAGGCTTACTGACATATACATTATTTGGCCCAAGTGCTGCAGGTCTTGAAAAGGACGTACCAAGAGTGGAGGGATAGCTGACTCCTCCCTCAAAACGAAGATACCCGCTAGACATTGGACCGGGCTCGTTATTATAGAGTACGGTTTTAAAAAGAGGTTATAGAAATGTCATAATGAGATGAACTTCCACAGCAGCAAACATTGAACACTGTCCGGGCATCTCTACATCCAGCATTTTAAAGGTCCGTTTCCACTTCTGTTGATGGACCTCGACTGGTTAGTGTGCTACTTAAGATGACTATGGATGTTGGACTGCATGCTACAGGAAATAGTATGCATGTAATGATGACCATGTTATCTTTAATCTGGTTGCAAATTAACAACGTTTGACTTATTTGAGCATGTAGTTTTACTCTATTGGAGTTGGTTGCTATTGGACATGACTAATCAAAATCTACTTAAAATACTGTCTTCTATGAGCAGGATATTTAAACTAGAGAATGATAATGTCAATGTGGAAAAAGAGAGCTTTATCCTGTCAAAACATTTTATAGCATTAAAGTTGTGTTTTGAGTGCTCTATAAAAGTAATACTGTACTATTCAGTAGGTATAAATGATTCCTACACATTTCAAAGCCATCAAAATGCTATGTTGCTGACTAACTCCACAAAAGAAATTGTCACAAATCACCTAAGCATTCCTGTATGTCTAAAAAGCATCACAAAAATGTACGCAAATTAAACTAATAATCACTTATTTTAATTGACTCTCCTGTTCAAACATTTAGAATTCAAACTTCCTACATCATATGAGCTTGAAATATGTATTTACACCAAGCTCTCGTATATAGCATAACCAACATAAAAATATCTCTTTTACAACACACCATTCAGATCCATTATATGTTTAACTTCTACATTGTGATTAGTTGAAGATAGTAGATTGATTAAGTTCTATTATATTAAACATTTTACATTTAGTTTAATAATTAAAACTAGCCTAATGGAAATGAAAGAGGAAAACAAAAACAAACACTATAGACAACAAATATTGATTCTAGTTTTCAAAGAAAAAATGGGCAAATCAGCATTTCTCCATGAGAAGCATAAACAGCAGGTAAAACACATTTCACAAATTAGTAAGTACCTTTGAAGTTAATGAAACACAGCCACGCATTTGCAGTTCTCATTTGAATGTTTACGCCAGTAAACCTTGATCTCTCTCTCTGCTTGTTTTTACTGTTCATTTTCTAAATCAAATTTACTGAAAAGCCACTGAAAACAAGAGCAACATGCATCATTTCAATTTCCAATCATCTTTCCTATACCAATATTGCACTTTGAGAAGAAAAAAAACACAAACACAACACTATTCATGACTTGCTTTTAGGCTGCTTTTGATTATTGAACACTGTTGTTACATTACATAATGGCCTTGCCTTAATTCAAAGAGTGATGCATTGTATTGTACTCAACCTGAGATCTTCAAACATATGCAGCACCCAGAATGTAGAATAGTCTTATGTTAAATGTGATACAGGGAACGCTGAACTAAAAAATATACACAATGTAATTTCTACACAGAACTGGAAAACAACAGAGGACTTCTGTGAAAGGAAAATTCCACCCAAAAACTGTATTTTGATATTTGTTTCATTAGTCCATTGTTGACATAGTCCTAAAATATTTTGGTTGTCAGCAATCAAATTTTCAAGATATGTCACTTTCAAAATACAGAAATCATCCCTGTATAATGCATTTTGCATCATGTGATACAAAAAGCAGCATCATATGATACAAAATTAATCATACGGAGGATGATATCTGTATTTTGAAAGTTGCATATCTTGAAAACCTGATTGTTGATAAGCAAAAAAAATGTGGGACTATGTCAACAATGGATTAATAAAACAAATACCAAAATATTGTTTTTGGATGTAGTTTTCCTTTAGGCTATTTGAAAAAAGATAAGGGCATGATTGTCTTCTTTTTAATGCCAATCTAATCTGAAAAACAAGAACACAAAATGGGATTATAAATAAGTAAAACTGTTTTTAAATGTATTGGTTTCCATTTCAAATTCATTGTTTGCTCTCAAAAAACTAGAAGAAATTAGTTGTATCTCTCAGATTTGCATTTCAATGTAGTACAGCAAAAAAGGTGTTTATACCTGAGACAGTGAGCTTAGTGGAACACTCTGCCCTGCCCAGTTGGTTCTCTGCGATGATTTTGTACTCTCCAGTGTCCTTGGGTCCAACCCTCAGTATAAGCATGGAGCAGACCCCACAGGTGTTGGAGATTAGGTAGTTGGTGTTGGTGTTGAGGCTGATATTATTACGGTACCATGTGACATGGGGTGTTGGGTCCCCTCTGACAGCACAGCTCATGTAGCACTCATAACCTTGTGGAGCAGTGTGCATTTTCAACGGGACAAGGAACTTGGGAGGACGCTCTAGGTTGCAGGTCTTAGACTCTGGCCTGTCCAGCACAAACCTTTCTGAAAACACAAACACAGACATACCTTGTTGAAGATTACAGTAGTTATTACACGGACAGAAATGAAAGCATAGCTGATGAAAGTGTAAATGTCCGCTCACCAGTTGCTGACCCAAAAAACATATCTTTAATAAAGCTTTAGCATTATACAATAATGTTAAAAGCGTTATTAATAAAGATTCCTTCTGGGAGGAGCAAACCATGTACGGACACTTCCCTTCATCTAACGGCCAAATGACAAGCCGGGGAGACTTTGGGCCAGTCAGTGCCCAAGCTCTCATTTATTGGGATTACCAACAAGTGACCCCAAAAATTGCCAGCATTTTTGTATGTTAAGCAGTAAAAACCACTCTGATGCATTTCAAAGCACATGGACACTAAAATTGACTGGCCCAAAATCCACAATGAAGAGTGACCCAAACAGCTTTTACAAACCTCTTTTGCCTATGATTTCCCACTTTGGTGATTCTGAGGGTTGAGAAGAGCCCATGTCATTCTTGGCATAGACACGAAACTGGTACTCTCTGCCAGGCATGATGTTACAGGCTGTGAACTTGTTGTTAAAGATGTGGTCTGCCACTGTGTGCCACGTTCTCTTGCTTGAGTCACGTTTCGACACCAGGTAGTGCAGCCTGTCATCCCTCTTCTCATCAGGAGATGGCGACCAGGAGATGGTAACTGTGCCCGGTACGTTCTCATCTACCTCCACAGGACCTGGAGGTTTGGGCTCGTCTAGATCGGACCACAAATAATTGTGATGAATGATTAACACTGGACCTCAACTGCTTTCAACTTGGTTATTAACAGAACCGCAGTCAGCCATGTTATCAGCATCTCACCTGTAACTCTGATCTCAATGCTGAACGTCTCCTGGCCAACGATATTCTTGACCATAATGGTATAGATTCCTGTATCTGAGCGCTCTGAAGAAGGAATCAAAAGTTGGGATGCCCCTTCAGCATTACTGATGGTAACCCGTTTGGACACAGGCATGCCATCCTTCATCCAGGTGACATCTGGCCAAGGGGAGGCCTGTGAAGAATATCAGAATGTAATCACGACATCTACATAACAATGTCATACAACTGGTGAATAATTTATTTGAGTTCTCTCCATTTGTATGAAAGTGGATATTCTATTAGACATAGAAATAATACAACATATTTACACTGTACCTCAAAGTTCATGTTGAATCGTGCAGAATTCCCTGCTTGTACCACCATGAAACTCTTGACTTTTTGATCAGTGAATCTAGGCCTGACTGGATGATGCAAATGCAGAAGATCAACATTCAAATTTTTTGTGTCTACACAGTCAAAGTTGGGGGGTGGGGGTGGGGGTGGGGGGGGGGGGGGGTGCTTGCAATCAAACTAGATCATCTCAATATGTTGATGCCAACAGGGATGTTTGTAATTCAAGGTCTTACCAGGGGGAGGCATAGCCAGGATGTAGTTGTCCAGCTCTTGGGGCTTGCCTTCTCCACATTAATTGGTGGTGACCTCTCTCACCCACTACATGGCCATTGACTTCATGCCTTTCACTGTGAAGGAGGTCATGATGATGGGGTTATTGTTACAGCGGTCCCACTCTGGGCTTTCTGCTGGTCTAATCTCCACGAAGAATCCCTTGGCTTCATCCTTAACCCCCGCTTCCTCCCTTGGTTTAGTCCAACCCAGGGACAAGGTGGTGTAGGTGGAGTCTGTCACCTTCAGGTCAATGACTTTACCGGGGGGCTCTGAAATTATACAGTGACATAGTGATAGGTCTCTTAAAGCTATGGATTATTTTGAAAGAATATCTACGTACACAAAGTACCATTGAGTATGACCTACTTTTTGGATCCCTGGCAAACACAAACTCAGACGGAGTGCCAAATTCACCAGCTCCAGAGTTGTTGATAGCTGCCACACGGAATTCGTATTCCATGCCCTCTATCACGTCTTTCACACCGAACTCCTTCTCTGTGGTACAAGCATACAAGTGCAAGTTATGGGTGAAACTGTAATACTTCATGTATGGAATAAACATGTTTCCTGGTACTTGGAGATGAACAAGAAAAGAACAATACATTAAAACAGAAATTGAAATGGTGAAACCTTTTATCTTATCATCTGCAGGATTGACAGGGCTCCATAGATTGCTTCCCTTCTTGCGTTTCTCCATGTTATATCCCAGAATGTTGGTTCCTCCAGTGTTGGAAGGGGGATTCCATGTCAGAGTGATACAGTCCTTGAAGGCACTGACCACTTTGGGTGCAGAAGGGGGTCCAGCGTATGCTAAGTACAGAAATATGGTTTAGCGACAACTGTCGTCTGGTTCTGTATTAATATATATACAAAATAAATCACTTAATTTCAGCATAAAAAAAATTGGTATTGTTATACTGTACTAGACAATGCACATTGAGATTTACAAAATAACACATAGTATCCTGAATCACCCTAAATTGGCCTCACCAATTTATGCGCCCACCTTTTGTGCCAGCCTGGACATCCTCTGTCTCCATCAACTCACTGGTGCCCATCTCAGTGTCGGCCCTGATTTTGTAACAGTACCTCCTGCCATGGTCCACATCACTGTCCTTGTAGTGGGCCTCTGGACCGATCGGACCCAGCTTCTTCCAGGTGTTGCGGCCTATCTGTTGACGTTCCAGGATGTAGTTTAGTATCTTACAGCCACCATCATCCTTTGGGGCCCTCCACTTCACCTCAATTGCATTTTGAGAGGCTTCAATAATCTCCAGAGGTCCCATGGGAGGGGTGGGCTTGTCTGTGAAGAAACAGATGCAGCTTTTACTCTCTGTGCTATTTCTCTTAGCATCATACAATTTCTTCCTGAACTTAAGGGGACAGTGCAATATTTAGGCAATTTACCTACTTACCCAGAGTCAGATGAACTGATGGATACCATTTGTATGTCTCTGCATGCAGTATGAAGTTAAGAGTTAGATTTTGCGAGCCAATACGAACTAGCTTTAACGCAATGACTGGAAGTCTACCGGAACAGCTAACATGCTACCACCGACTTCATTCCTACTGGATGCAGAGAAGTAAAAATGGTATCCATGAGCTCTTTTAACTCTGAGTAAGTAGATAAAGGGCTTAATCTTGCACTATCCCTTTAATTAATCACTTAAATATTGTAATTATTTTATTTATTATTAGATTTTATCTTATAATATATTGCACTGTATTCTAAATACATAGTTTGAAAAATAAAATTGGCCTAAGTGACTTGTAACAATCAGGAATTCACACCAAATCAAAGAGAAGTTCTTGCTTTGACCCAGAGAGAATAAACGTACCAGTTACAATGATCTTTGCAAAGGCCTCAACAGTTCCAAACTCATTTTTGAGTTTAAACTTGATTTCTCCAGTGTCTTTGCGCTGTAACTTGTTAAGAGTTAGTTGACTATAACCCTCTCCATGCTCTATCTTGATGTTTGTGTCGTCTGAGAGCTCCTCGCCTTCATGGTACCATTGGATCTTCATTGGATCCCGACCCACAAATGGTATCTTGAAAGTGGCTTTTTGACCTTTTTTAGTAACGATTGGGACAGTAAACTTTTTCAATTCCTCTGCGTCGAATCTAGGTGGATCTACAAAGGAAGGTACAATAATATAAATGAGTGAATTTAAGAATGTTTTTAAATATAATGAATGTAGTGCTAAGATTACATGCAAGATAAAAAAAAAAGTTAAATAGATTTAGACCTTCAACAACAATCATGGCCTCTGTTTTACGCCCATCTGCCTCAAATTTGTATTTTCCAGCATAGTCCTCTGAGATTTTGCTGATTTTCAGAGATTGGAAGAATCCATCTTTAGACATGGTAAGAACATCATCGGGTTCAATCTGAACAGGAAAACACAATATTTAGGCTGATATATCTCTTAAATCTCGTCTGCATTTGCAATGGCCATTAAAACAACTAATATTAGCTCATAACCGCTATATAAGGACTAAACTATAATAATAATAATAACGTATTGGTGTTTTTCTATAACCAGCATAATAATATGTATTGAAGTGGTGATTGGCTAAATTATACTGCAATGTAGATGCTCACCTCCTCTCCATTCAGGTACCATACACCATCAACATTTTCCTTGCTCAGCTTACAGACAAGTTCAGCTGGGTCTCCCAGAATGGCGGTGACATCAGAAAGCCCAAGGTTGAAGTGAACGCCAGGGTCTGGAGGATTTACCAGAAATACAGTTAGTGGCAGTGCTTAAATTGCAGCCCACCCTTATGTAATTACCTGCAGGGTGAGTGTTGGAATTCATATGAAGTAAAATAATTACATTCATTGCAATCTTTCTTTGTTATACAGTTCATGCATGCATGTATGCATGGCACACAATACAGTCATCTCAGTGACTTACCTAAGCTCCGAGTCCTCAGAATCCTGAATCACACATTACTGTTTACATTTATTAAATTCCATGTATTTTATTAAGCAGTTTATCTATAAAATACATGTTCAAATGTAAATTGTGATGTTTGAATATAAATGATTTAAGAGGTGTGACGGATTAAAAACAGACAGCGTTGAACTTCAGCGTAGATGAAGATCGCAAAATGTCACTTCTTCTACTTTGATTGTTTAAGCAAAATATTGAAGATTGAGTTTTTCCATATTGTTATTTCAGGAACTTGTTGATATGTTTTTATTTTCCTTTATATTGTCTTTCTGTTAGTCTGGGTATGGCATGAGTATTATTCTTCACTCTTGGCCTTCATTCTTGTTTGCTGCCATAGCTCTTTGGTCAAGGTGATAATTGACAAGAGATATTCATATCTTCAGTGTACTGTGTGAAAAAATGAAGCCATTCATTCTTGGCTATGACAATGGTTATGTGTAAGAGGTGCAGGTTTTTTTCATGCCACTTTCTAAAACATGAGGTTTTATCTTCCAGGCGGCTTCCAAAGCAAGAAGTCTTCATATATCTGTGTTTCTCTTTCTAAAGCTTGAGCTCTTCTTATTTAAGCGATAATGCCCGAGAAGCCGGTGTTTGGAAGATATATTGGTACGGGTGTTGTTAAGCCTGAGACGAAGTCGAGGGCATTATCACTTTTATACAATGGGTTACCAACATATTCAAATAATGATTGAAATATTTATATATATATAAATATTCTTCTTATATGTTTACATCACCTTTCAAACCATCAAATCCATTCTTATGTTTTCACACTTCAATCTTCGTATATTTTCATGAGTTGCTGACGTTTCATGTTCATTTTTATCTTCCTGAAATATGGTTTGAGTCTTCTGTGATCTTCTGACGTGATTATGTTTTAGTAATGAGACCACATTTTGGGGATTTCACAGCACTTATTATAGTACTAGGTTACACAGGCAAGAATGTTTGTTAAGACAAACAAACTACGAACACAGATGCTTTTTAAACATACTGTAGCACACACAAACACTAAGGCGGCGACATGGATGCAATTTTGTCATCCATCATTAATATGCCCTGCTTGAAATTACTTGTAAACTACATGGTTTAATAAAATAAAAAAGTTCCTCCCAAACCTATTAACTATGAAACATCTAGAATAGATGTATATGTGCTGTATGATAATCAATGTCTATGTGAAGTATGGATTGTTAACCATTGTTAAAGCCACCCTTATTCAAGAACACCATCATCCCAAAGGGTCAGGGATCTAATAAGTAAGGATGTGTGTTCTGTATGCCCAGCCTCAAACCGGAAAAGTCATTTGTTTTATCAAATGACTTTGATCCTTGAAGGGTGCCTCCCATGCAGTAGTCAATGCAGTATCCGTGATCTTACCAATGACCGTCTCCTGAAGTATTGGGCCTGGCCTTGTGCGGCCTGTGCGCTTGCCACGCTTAGCAGCTTCTGTTGGCTCGTTGGCCTCATCGGCACTTGAAGCCTCATCGCCACTTGCAGCCTCACCATTGTTGGCAGACGCACCACCGCTTGCTGGTCCGGCACCACCAGCACCATCTCCGCTCTTTGCCTTTCTTTTTTGGACTTTGGCATCTGTGGCTGTGCCATTACTATTTATCTTTCCTAGTAATGATTATTATAATCACTGTCAATCACTCATTGATTATTTGTGGACTATTGTTGGGTAAGGCATTGTAGAGAACCACAATTGTAACAGCAACAACAGCAGTAACAACCACATCCACGATAACAAAAGCAACAATAGCAACAATAACAATTGCACAACAACTATAACTTTAACACGGAAGGGGTGGTGAAGAATTCGGTTCCAATTACTTATCCAATACAGTTCCAGAAACTGACAAGCCTTACGTATCCATAACTACTCTGGTTAGTAGCTGGATGTAATTGACATTTTCCTCAAAATAAAAAACATTTTGAGGAAATATGAAGACACTATCCTTTTACCTAAAACTTATTTTTGTTGTACTTGAATAAGTAACCTGGCAAATTCCTTCACCAATCTATGTAATGAAAAGAGAGCCCCTTGCCTAGTGGTTAGAGCATTGGACAAGTAACCGAAAGGTTGCAAGATCGAATCCCCGAGCTGACAAGGTAAAAACCTGTCATTCTGCCCCTGAACAAGGCAGTTAAAAAAAGGTTAAAAAAAATAAAGAGCCCCTTTTTCAAAAGCAAACATTCACAAATGGGTCAACACAACGCACAAATAACATACAGATGAAACATCGAAGCACACACACGTGGCGTATAAAACACAAACATTAGGTCATATTTGTATTTCAAAGAGTGACCGGTAATTATGTACATGCTATGTACATTTTTCATTTTACATAAAGATTAATAAGAAGTATGTTAAACTGTGCTTGTTATTATTTGTTAAATTTAGAAGGCAGTTAATAATCAAAAGAAAAAGCTAACACAACCAACTAAGCACTTTCAGAGAAAGGTACTCGAGCTCGACTTGGTTGGAAATTCAATCTTTCCCTACTAAGTAATTATCTGAGGTTCAAACACAAAGTGATGGATGCTCCTGCTAGGGACAGTAATTGTTTGTTTGGACATTATTTAGACATGGTTGGTGACCTGCAATGTGTATGCATTTTACAAACCGCTTCATCAAGTTTATCGCTATATTGTGTAGAACAGTCCACTCTAAAGTAAACAAATAGGCCTATGGATTTATGAAAATGTTTTTCAAATTATGACAATTAGTACATCATAATGTAGCAGATGTTATTTTTAACTACAGTGCCACAGTTTTGGTCAATTATTTCTGTGGGACCTATTTTGAATGACAGTTATGGCATAAAATGTTTTGTTTTTARCTCCCTTGATATAATGTATATAAACTTCAATAACAAACGCATCATACATTTGAGGGTTAATATTAATCCTAAATGTCAGTGTAAATATTACGTTTAGGATTTCTTTGATTAAACAAAGATTTCCTTAATTTATCAGGCCCGGCGTGCCAAAGTCATTTCCGACAAATGACTTTGATATTAAACCAACCTGTTTCCATGCATGTTCATCAAATGCAACCTTCACAAAATCTTACCAACAATCTCTTCCTTGAGCAGTGGGCCTTGCCTTGTGCGTTTCCCACGTTTCCCCGATTGCTCACTTGAAGCTTCCTCATCATCATCTATTGGTGATCATCAATTTAAAGTTGATGTCAAACAATTTCAATTGTATGTATTTACCTTGTGAATTTTATATTTATTTTAAAGGCAAACTCATTTGTAATGAAGTTGGTTTGCTAGTACATTAATATGATCAAATCAGACCATGTTCCATGAACTGATGTTGATTAATAATCATGTAAACTACAATATGCCAAAATGTGCAAGCTAATCACATAATTAGATGTTGCATCTCCTTTGACAATAATATACAATACCAGTCAAACGTTTGGACACACCTACTCATTCAAGGGTTTTTCTTTATTTTTACTATTTTCTACATTGTGGAATAATGTAGTAACCAAAAATAGTGTTAAACAAATCAAATGTATTTTATATTTGACATTCTTCAAAGTAGCCACCCTTTGCCTTGATGACAACTTTGCACACTCTTGGCATTCTCTTAACCTGCTTTATGAGTTAGTCACCTGGAATGCATTTCAATTAACAGGTGTGCCTTGTTTGTGGAATCAACTGTTCAGAGGAGACAGCGTGAACAAGGCCTTCATGGTCAAATTGCTGCAAAGAAACCACTACTAAAGGACACCAATAGAAAGAAGAGACTTGCTTGGACCAAGAAACACAAGCAATGGGCATGCTTGCGGTGGAAATCTGCAGTGGAAATCTGTCTGATTAGTCCAAATGTAAGAGTTTTGGTTACAACCGCCGTGTCTTTGTGAGACGCAGAGTAGGTGAACGGATGATCTCTGCATGTGTGGTTCCCACCGTGAATCATGGCGGAGGAAGTTTGATGGTCTGGGGGTGCTTTGCTGGTGACACTGTCTGTGATTTATTTTGAATTCAAGGCACACTTAACCAGCATGGCTACCACATAATTCTGCAGTGATATGCCATCCCATCTGATTTGCGCTTAGTGGGACTATCATTTGTTTTTCAACAGGACAATGACCCAACACACCTACAGGCTGTGTAAGGGCTATTTGACCAAGAAGGAGAGTGATGGAAGGCTGCATCGGATGACCTGGTCTCCACAATTACCTGACCTCAACCCAATTGAGATGGTTTGGGATGAGTTGGACCACATAGTGAAGGAAAAGCAGCCAACAAGTGCTCAGCATATGTGGGAATTCTTTCAAGACTGTTGGAAAAGCATTCCAGGTGAAGCTGGTTGAGAGACTGCCAAGAGTGTGCAAAGCTGTCATCAAGGCAAAGGGTGGCTACTTTGAAGAATGTCAAATATAAAATGTATTTTGATTTGTTTAACACTTTTTTGGTGCTCAGCATAATCCTACAATGTAGAAAATAGTAAAACTAAATAAAAACCCTTGATTGAGTAGGTGTGTTCAAACTTTTGACTGGTAATGTATGTCAGTTGTTACAAACATGGATGTAGTTTCTTACTGTAAGTGGATGCTATTGTCTTGGCTGATAAGGTTTTCTAATGTTTTATAAGCAGTATAATAACAAATACAATTGCAAACACATTATGGTAACACAAATAGCGATAGCATGATTACGAAAGTATGATTACAATAACATTATGGGATGCAAAAGCAGAAAATAAAGACTGGAAGCCAAAGCGATAACAAAAAAAAGATAATTTTAAAATGGATGCATACAGCAACAAGTATCTTAGAGGATTTTTTATCTTAGTTGACTTGTCAGGGGTGTGTGTCCTTTACTTGTTTTTTTTATGGTAGGTACTTCTTAAAGGGATACTTTGGGATTTTGGCAATGAGACCCTGTATCTACTTCCCCAGATAACCTCGTGGATACCATTTTTATGTCTCTGCATGCAGTTTGAAGGAAGTTACTAACTAGAGATAGCACAATGGATGGAAGTCATTGTTCTAATGCTTGTTGGCATATATTTTTTAACATTGTTCTTTTTTTACATTTAACCTTTATTTAACTAGGCAAGTCAGTTAAGAACAAATTCTTATTTTACAATGACAGCCTACACCGGGCAAACCAGGACAACGCTGGGCCAATTGTGCACCGCCCTATGGGACTCCCAATCACGGCCGGTTTTGAACTAGGGTGACTGTAGTGACACCTGTAGCACTGAGATGCAGCGCCTTACACCGCTGCGCCACTCGGGTTAGGTTCACATCAGCTCGCATAGGCTCTAACTTCCTTCCTACTGGACACAGAGACAGAAAAGTGGTATCCACAAATTCATCTCAGGTGAAATAGATAAAGGGCCTAATATCCAAAATCCCAAAGTATTCATTTAAGTAGTGCTTTTAGAGGTTACCCTACCTAAATGAATCCTCTATGGTCAATCAGTGACTTCAATTACAATCGGATGTTAATGACCTTGAGACAGTCATCCCAGTCATAGAAATATGACATCTGGGTGAACTATACTTAGTGTAGTGGATATACTCTATGGGCCAGTTTCCCAGAACTAAAAAGCATGCTTAAAGGAGAATCTCCATTGAACGTGTTTTTTTGTCTAAATCTGTGTCCGGGAAACTGGCCACAATGTCTTCCATTTAAACTACTTCAAAATCTTATCAGTGGAAGAAATAGTTTCTTACCTATGAACGTGTCTGGAACAACTTTGCCGCTTCTCACACGCTTTGTTTTTGTGGCTCCATCTTCCTCATCAGACTCATCTGTGCTTACTACTATGTCTTCGTATTCCGATCCAGAATCTCCCTCAGCCCCATCACCTGCAGCTCCACCACCTGCAGCCCCACCACCTGCAGCCCCACSACCTGCAGCCCCAACACCTGCAGCTCCACCACCTGCAGCCCCACCACCTGCAGCCCCAACACCTGCAGCCCCAACACCTGCAGCCCCAGCACCTGCAGCCCCAGCACCTGAAGCCCCAGCACCTTCAGCACCTGCAGCTCCTGCACCTGCAGCCCCACCACCTGCAGCGCCTGCACCTGCAGCCCCACCTCCTGCAGCTCCACCACCTGAGGCTTTCTTCTTTGCCTTTGCTTTCTCCTTAGCATCTTTTAATTTAGCAGCTTTTTTCTCTGCCTTAGCCTTAGCCTTAGCTTCCGCAGCCCTAGCTGCCTCTCTGGCGGCTTTGGTGGCTGCATCAGTGGCCTCTTTCTCAGCCTGGGCGGCTGCGTCAGTGACCCCTCTCTCGGCAGCCTTTATCTTTGCTTCCGCCATCCTCTCTTCCATGTCTTTCTTGTGTTTTTCCGCCTGCTCCTTTGCTATTTTCTCCAGATCCAAATCACCTCCTCCAGCCTGGGTTGTTTTGCGAGCTATCTTCTTGCCTTTGTTTGCAGGGTTCTTGTCAACTAAATCAGAGAATTTGCGAGCTATTTAATATAATGGTAGCCAGTGACGTGTGTGTGATTCACCGTTCATTTATATGGTTTATGAATATAACTGATATGCTGAAAGATTGTTCAAAAACATTCCATGAGAAAATTGAAAAACCTCACCTTCCACCACAAGCCAGGCATTACAGGAATGGATACCTGCCACAGCTGCGTAGATACCAGCGTCCAAAGGCTGACAATCCTTCACTAACAACTTGTGAATGAGCTTGTCTTCAGACACTGTGATTTCAAATTTGTCATTATTTTCTATCGGGGCACTCTTGCCCATCCAATTAATCTCAGCCATAGGTGCCGTTAAGACACACTGAAAGATGGCATCTTGTCTTTCTTCTGCCTTCACCTCCTCAATTTTGACGGCGAAATTTACAGGTGGAACTGAAAGATGGATAGAGAGTTGGGAATAATACATACTAAGCCCATCTAGTTCACACAATAATATTGTCATCCTTGTCAAATTCTTCAAACACCAATTTTACAAATACTGCAGTTCTAGTCCTTGAATGCTGTAGTTCCCTAAATGTATAGTATGATGTATTTGCTCTTGTTTAGCTTTAATTCCACATAGTATCATTAACTATTTTGTAATAATCATATTATTGTAGCATTTTTTCTAGTCTCTATTTAGACTGCGATTTGCATTTGTACTCACTTTTGAAATCGGTGGAGAAGACATTAACTCCCTCTACATCCACTGAATAGAGACCAGCATCTTCCGGGTCTAGATTTTTGATCGTGAAAATGAACTTTTTGCCAACTCGTTTCAGTTGGTGCTTCATTTCTTCTTCCATCTCAACGGTGTAAGGAACCATAACACCATCCTGCAGAGTATATATATCGTTTTTATCGTATTTTTATCTACTTTCCGAGAGTCAGATGAACTCGTTGATACCAGTTTTATGTCTCTGCGTCCATTATGAAGGAAGTTCGAGGTAGTTTTGTGAGCCAATGCTAAATAGCGTTAGCACAGTGACTGGAAGTCGACAGCTGTTCCCATGGACTTCCTGTCATTGCGCTAAATCTACTTAGCATTTGCGCTAAATTTAGTTGGCAACTTCCTTTAAACTGTACACAGAGACATAAAAATAGTATCCAAAAATTCATCTGAGTCTGGGGAAGTAGAAACAGTGCTATCGGAGAGTATTCAGACCCCTTGACTTTTTCCACATTTTGTTAAGTTACATATGGATTAAATAAATAAAAATTCTCATCAATCTACACACAATACCCCATAATGCCAAAACAAAAACAGGTATTTGAAACTTATTTTATAAGTATTCAGACCCTTTGCTATGAGACTATACATTTAGTTCAGGTACATCATGTTTCCATTGATCATCCATGATATGATTCTACCACTTGATTGGAGTCAACCTGTGGTAAATTAAATTGATTGGACATGATTTGGAAGGGCACACACCTGTCTATATAAAGTCCCACAGTTGACAGTGCATGTCAGAGCATAAACCAAGCCATGAGGTCGAAGGAATTGTCCGTAGAGTTCCCAGAACATGATTGTGTCGAGGGACAGATCTGGGGAAGGCTACCAAAACATTTCTGCAGCATAAAAGTCCCCAAGAACACAGTGGCCTCCATCATTCTTAAATGGAAGAAGTTTGGAATCACCAAGACTCTTCTTTGAGCTGGCTGCCCGGCCAAACTGAGCAATCGGGGGAGAAGGGCCTTGGTCAGGGAGGTGACCAAGAACCCAATGGTAAATCTGACAGAGCTCCAGAGTTCTTCTGTGGAGATGGGAGAACCTTACAGAAGGACAACCATCTTGTCAACACTTCACCAATCACGTCTTTATGGTAGAGTGGCGAGACAGAAACCCAAGAATACTAGAGGCTGTAATTGCTGCCAAAGGTGCTTCAATAAAAGTACTGAATAAAGTGTCTGAATACTTATGTAAATGAAATAAACAGGAGAGGTATTGAACAGTTTGGTATGAGCTTTCATACCTTGTAGAGGAAAATCCTGCTGCTGGCATCTTTAAGATCCATGTCAATTTCAAATGTTGCATTTTCATCAGCATTGACTCCGATGTGTTTGAGCGAACTGATATGTTCAATAAACTGAAACAGACAAATATAAAAAGGTACAGTAAAATGACTGAGAAACCATAAGATCTTTGAAAAATCAAACAGGTAACTGACACATTTCCCCTTTTACTTTATTGGTGTTTTCTTCAAAATAATACCAGTAAAAAGATATTCCATAGTACTATACCTGTGCCTGTTCCACCTCTCTCTCCTTTTTCATTTCAGCCAGTTTTGTCAGCATCCCACGGAAATTAGTGATGCCGTACTCAGCACAGATTTGTTCATAATCTTTCTTGTCGGCACTCATCAGGATCTCCCAAACTTTCTCTTCAGATTCGAGTGGCTTTTGCTCATGGACATCTCCACTGCAGATCAAATATAATCAAATGTTATTTGTCACATGTGCCGAATACAACAGGTGTACAGTGAAATGCTTATTTAAAAGTGCATAACCTAGAATGTTTTAAAAAGTTAAGAAATAAAAGTGTCAAGTAAAAAATCAATAAGTAAAAAATATCAAATAAAAGTAACAAATAATTAAACAGCAGCAGTAAATTAACAATAGCGAGGGTATATACGGGGGGTACCGGTACAGAGTCAATGTTAGTCGAGGTAATTGAGGTAATATGTACATGTAGGTAGAGTACAAAAGTGACTATGCGTAGATAATAAACAGAGAGTAGCAGCAGCGTAAAATAGGGATCTGGGTAGCCCTTTGATTAGCTGTTCAGGAGTCTTATGGCTTGGTGGTAGAAGCTGCTTGCTGTGCGGTAGCAGAGAGAACAGTCCATGACTAGGGTTTAGTCATGGGCCTTCCTCTGACACCGCCTGGTATTGAGGTCCTGGATGGCAGGAAGCTTGGTCCCAGTGATGTACTGGGCTGTACGCACTACTCTCTGTAGTGCCTTGCAGTCGGAGGCCGAGCAGTTGCCATACCAGGCAGTGATGCAACCAGTCAGGATGCTCTCGATGGTGCAGCTGTAGAACCTTTTGAGGAGCTGAGGACCATTGCCAAATTTGTTCAGTCTCTTGAGGGGGAATAGACTTTGTCGTGCCCTCTTCACGACTGTCTTAGTGTGTTTGGACCATGATAGTTTGTTGGTGATGTGGACACCAAGGAACTTGAAGGTCTCAACCTGCTGCACTGCAGCCCCATCGATGAGAATGGGGGCGTGCTCAGTCCTTCTTTTCCTGTAGTCCACAATAATCTCCTTTGTCTTGATCACGTTGAGGGACAGGTTGTTGTTTTGGCACGACATGGCCAGGTCTCTGACCTCCTCCCAATAGACAGTCTCATCGTTGTTGGTAATCATCAGCAAACTTGATGATGGTGTTGGAGTCATGCCTGGCCATGCAGTCATGAGTGAACGGGGAGTACAGGAGGGGACTGAGCACGCACCCCTGAGGGGCCCCTGTGTTAACGATCAGCGTGGTGGATGTGTTGTTACCTACTCTTACCACCTGGGGGCGGCCCGTCAGGAAGTCCAGGATTCAGTTGCAGAGAGAGGTGTTTAGTCACACAGGATGATCATTTACCATGCATGCATTCATTTGAATTGCTATTGCAGAGTTGCAGCCTGTATTTAGTCTGCTTTATTAATTAATTGTCTCCTGTTATACAAATCTATTCAGCATCGTGTTTCCCTCTGTCACTTAGGGCGTTTTTTCCAGACCTGAACCCTTTTCAATCAGAGAGCTTTAACTTATTGTTACCTTCTTTTTAGAGGTTTAGGTTGTCTGTTTGAAAGGTTTAGGAGTTAGAAAACAGAATTTTAACCACTAAAATACCTGTTCAAGACCTATTTACACAACCTGTTAATAGAGTACAATGTAATGCATTCTCTTACCGCTTCTTCAACATTGTTCTAAAAGACCCAGGTTTGAGTGCTTCTTGTTCTTCTTTGGACTTGGCTAATTCCTTTGTCTTTTTGAATCCAACTGGACAGAAACGATTCGTAATGTTTATGTCTTAAAGTGTTGATCATTCTTTTTTAAATCATTAGAATGCACTTGCATGACAAGATAAATATTGGTTAAGAGAGGTTTAGATTAGATGTGTTAGAATTCTCTTTTTGTATGTCCTACCTTCAATGACATTCAGCTGGATAGTGCAAACAGCCTTTCCATACTCATTTGTTGCAAAGCATTTGTAGGTGTCGGCATCTTCTGCACTTACTTTGGGGATCTGTAGGCAAACTGATAATGTATTAACTACGTACTTCCCATCGACTGCTGTTAAGGTCTATAAAACAAATCTATTGAAATATACTTCAAGGGTAATTGCTTTATTTATTTGAAAATCCAGGAATTTAACCAATAATTATTATAATACATTTTTTCATGTTAAAGGGTTGAAATATAAAGGTTGGAGTAAAAAGGGTGGGGACGTGTAGAAGTCAAGAGATTCGGCAGCATTTGATGGAACTGAAATTGACAACATGTCCCCTTTATTGTTGAGTATAAGAACCAGTTGGTGCTGAATGGTGATAAACATGCTTACCTCTAGGGTGTGTTCACCAGTCGCCTCGTCATACTTGCTCTGGAACTTCTCTGGATCGTCTATCTTTCCATTTGCTCGGTTCCATGTCACTTTGGGTGTAGGTTCACCATGCACAATGGCTTTGAACACCCCGAACTTGCCTGATTTGTGATTAGAGTCATAGAATACTCGTAAATAGTAGCAATTTGAACCATTGTGTTTTATTCTGATGTCCAGTATATGTCCGTATTTGGGTGTATAATTAGTCCATCCTTTTGGTGATACAATTTTACATAAGGATTAGTGCGATAGGTCGGACTGTATTTGTTTGGTATGTTATTGAATACATTGCATTTTCACCAAATATGATGTGTAACGTTTGTTATACAACTACCCCCAATGATGAAAGAGCTAGGCGTTAATTATGGCATATGCTTTAATAAGGAGCTTAACAGACTGCCTCTATTAAAGGTTGTGTCACCAATCTAAGTGTGCAAGGTTAAATAAGGATTTGGTATGTGAGTGGGTAGGGCATAGAAGGTCATCATAATCATAAATTATGTAGAGTCTACATTTCATTTCTGTTGCAAATGAAGTTGATATGAGCCGTCTGTAAGGATTGCATTTTGTGGACTCCACCATACATCACATGCCTTATGACCACTGTCACATGTCATGGCCTGAAGCCTGTGGAACCTACTCCAAATGATATAAATGTCTCAACTGAGATGTAAAGTAATGCAATCGGGACTATCCCTACATGTCCTTCTGCTGCTTGTCTTAGTCAGGACATAATATAATATATGCCATTTAGCAGACACCTTCATCCAAAGCACCTTACAGTCATGTGTGCATTTTATATATATATTTTTTTACTTATGGGAGGTCCTGGGAATCAATCCCACTCTCCTGACATTGCAGGTGCCATGCTCTACCAACTGAGCTACAGAGGACCACATGTGTTAATCCCATCAGCACCCCCGCTGCAGTGGGGTTGCACTGTTCCCATTTTGGTTGACCCAATTCCTATGTGCTGCAGTTTGGAATAATACATTTGTACNCCTTTGTTTATAAGGCAATAGCAGAACACACAACATTTATTGCAGTATAATAGGATAGCTATGCCTGTTAATGCAGAATATTACGTAATTAACTGTTCCTTACCCTCCTGAATAGTTAATGCGATGGGCTTGCGTGTGAAGTCAGGGTGGCTTTTCCCCTCTGGTATTTCCTCCACATACTGCGTGATCATAACTCCAGGGACTTTTGATCTGAATTTCTTGACTGATCACACACACACACAAAGAATACATCATTAGAAAATGGCAAAATTATTTGATTACATTGTTAGCACTTACTGCTTAAAACCATTGAGATTTGCATTAATGGATGACCAAATCTAACACACATAATGTCTAATACAGTTATAATCACTGAATTATTACATGCATTAATATCATGTAATATTTGACTTTTTGAATGTAAGGGATTGAGGGCCATATTCGGACCTAATATTACTGTAGAAGTAGTCATAGTACAACTAATAAGCCCAAGACACTCTTGTTAAAGCAATGGCTGATACACCAAAATATGGAGTAGACTAGTAGTATCAGGTCAAGAATACTGCCCTAAATCACATGCCACATCTAGCAAGAAAATACACCTATATGCAAAGTTTGCACGTGTTATTTTCATACCAAAATGAAGCCAACTAAGCAAAAAACATGATGTATGATTATTTTCACTTTAGGTCAATGCATCATTGTTCTCTTAATATTTATGTTACTGTAAATGTTTCTTTTAAAGCTGAAATCTGTAGTTGGTGAAACCACCATGTCCTGTTAGAGATATTGCATCAACAAATAAGTTACTTCAAACAATGCCACGATGCTGGATGCTCATCTCTGTTTCATCAACAAAACAAAACAATAACAAAGGGGCTGGGGCGAACAGTGGTGCTGTTGCTCCCTTTGCAGATTTCAGCTTTAATGTGATGTCTCATTTTTATTATAACAGCTGCAATTAGCACCGCTGCAGATACTTAGTCAATCTGACCCCAACTGTTTCAAATTATGTTTGGTCATCCATCCTATTTCCATCCATATTTCTCTGTTTTACTTGACTACTGTAACTGAACATGAACATAATTCCACAGCACTGATGAGTAATCATGAGCAAAACATTTTTGATGCAGATGTTAATTGTCTGTAAGAACATTTTCTGGAAACCCATAACCTAAAACCTAGGTCATGAAGGGCCCAATCTGTCCTCCCACATACTCAACTTGTATTCTCTTGCACAAGCTACAGTTAGGTTGCAAGACAATATAAGGACCTCATAGCAATCATCCGCAATGCCCTTTAAGGATAGTTTGTCAGTATTAATGGATTTGTCATTTCTTTAGAATTCTACAATGAAGTGCATCTGTTGTGACGCTGAAAACCTGAGTCATACACATACAGGAATTACACCATTCATATGATAATGTATACAGTAGCCTACATGCAACACAGTCTTTACTTTCATCCACCATGCTTTGGTACAGTAAAACACCCAGAAAAAAAGTATAAGGTATGCTCTCTTAGAAAAAAACGTGCCATGTGGAGGCCTTTTGGGTTCAGTGTAGAACCCTTTCCACAGTGGAAACTTTTTTCTAAGATTGTACAATGAGAAAGACACATTAATGGAAACTCAAGTTGCTGGAGTTTCCTTTTCTCTTGCATACCTTTTTTGTGGTTGGGCTTTTCCATAGCACCCCCAGCACCTTCCACTTTACAAGCAACATGACAGCAAGAGAAAGGACATAGCACAGGAAACATTAATCCTGACAAAAGCACCTGAGAGAGGCTTGGGAACTTCGACAGGATTACGAATCCATACATACATGTACATAGATACATACGATTAACATGAAACACAAGGACAATGGAAACATCCAACACACACACAGCTTGGAGAGAACCAACATCCTAAGGTTTTTCAGAAGATTATTTGATGGAACAAATGTTTGAAAGAAAAAGTATGGAAGATTAATTGTATAAATACATTTGTAACCATTATGAATTTCTGAGTACATCAAATCATGGAATTAACAGCAATTATATTGTTTCATAAGTCATTATGCTGCTTGTCTTAGTCTTAGTTATATATTTTAATATTTAGCATACAAGGTATGTTTTCTCTATGGCGATGGCCTATTAATACTAACTAAGAACTAGTGGTGTTAAATTATACTAAATCTGCTGACCAACTTTGGTGTATCAGATATCAGATATGCCAGTCCTCATTGGCATCCAATAAGGTCCCATTTAATATGTGGTGGTTGTCCATAGGGTTGGGCTGTTGAGAGTCCTTTTCTGTGCCAGTTACAGTGCATATTAATAGTTGGCTGTAAATTGAGTTGGAAAACAGCTGAGGAAGATGAGATATCAGATGATGTCTTCTACCAAACAGTTTATTGTCAGACATCCATCTTTTGAGTCCAGTCTTCCCATTTCAATCTTCCCCACAGTGAAAATTCTTTAAACGCTTCAGTTTACTGGTCAAATATGATCTCAAACTTAATCTTCTGTTTAGATTTGTTGACTAAGTAGATATGTTGTCAAGCATGCAGCACAGGTTTGACAGATTTCTCTTGATGTTAAATCAGTTCTTCAGTTTAGTTTTTCTAGAATAAGCGTGTTGTCTTACAGTTTTGTGATGTATCTTTTGTAAACTGCAAGTAAATAAAACAATTCACAGCACTTTTCATTCTTCACTCTTCATAATCACGATAAACTTCTCCTTTTTCGTTCTTCTGCTGAATCCGAAATATATTCATGCCCATTCCTTTTCCAATATCACCCAATGACTGCCTGGTGATATTGCCTTATGATGGCGTTGACAGAGAAGTGTTTGACATGATTGGTTCACTAGAAGGGTTGACATGGTGATTTGACTGCTACTTCACATTTTAAGCTGATTGAAGCAATAGCAAGCAGCTTGTATTTCTTCATGTGCTTGTCTGGAGAATGGTCCTTTTCGGCAATATCTTAATTCCTAGTATAATTGACACTGTAGTAGGTGTTGTTAATATTTAATCAGGGTGCTCCTGTATGATTTTGGAAGCCCAGATGATTGAAGGATCTCTTCAACTTCCTCTCGATAGCACAAGAGCAGAAGACATTATTTGGTGATGTTCTTGACGAAGCTTGTCATTTATGACGATCTAAATGTCATCTGTACTGAAAATGATCTCATATCTTCTCTTCTCTTAGTTGTGTATTGGAAGGTCCAATTGATACACTTTACATACCTTCGATTTACTGGCGAACTATCGGTAAAAGACGCTGGAGCACCGTGTTGCACACGCATTGCAACAATTGTTCTGTCAATACAGCACAACCTAACATTTTTATGCCTGCAACTATATCTTGACAATCAATAACGGGCTATGATTCCTGCCTTTTTTGTTATTTACCCTTTGCCTGTGTGTGACTGCATTGGGTGGTTGTCTGTCTTGATTTGACTGTTCAGAGGAGAAATCCATCACATTGCACTTACCCTTCTGCCCTTCGGCAGATTTATCTGTCACTTTCGACTTCATCACCTTCATCTTGGTATATTTTGGATCAGAAGGCTCTGTAACAGACATTCACACAGAGAAAAGGAATGTGAGTTAAAACTGTCAAGTTGAATGGAACATCACTACCACTGATCACAGTCATTGAGATGCCTACTAGGTACGAGACAAAATAAAAATWAAAAACAGGGGTTTCAGAAGAGATCATTTACATGAGTGACATTCTTTCCTCTTCAGCTAATAGCCAGCAGGTGGCACTTGAAACTTGGGTTTGGTGTTAGTTTGAACTATTTCTAATCTCATTAAAAGGATGCGTATCAAAGAAACCCCAAAATGACATCATCGGGGTAGTGTATCATCCTCCCAGATGATACAGTACCAAGCAGCTGCTAGCAATGGAAGAGAAATCTTGATTAAGTGATGCTGTTATTCTACCCAGTCAGTAAGAGGCAGCATGCAATACACYTCTATCTATTGGCCTTGTGTCGAACCACTGGATCGATGTCTATCCTAGGAATGTGATGCTGACATGTTTTGATTGAGCCCTGCAGTTGTTGAAATCTCTACTAAACCAAACTGTGGGAGGATATGCAGAGGGGGTGGGTAGCAACAGAGGCACCGAGGGCGCTATAGATTATCGAGGTATTTGTAGATGGTTAATAGGGAACATAGCTAACAAAGATCTCTGCTCTCTGCAGATTATAGATCACTTGTCAATATGATTCTACAGGATTAAGAGTTGATCCTACGTTTTGAGAATTGCTTTTAACAATTTTATGTTGACAATTTAATATTGAATTGTGTTCACGCAATATCTGAATCACCCAATTTTTCTTAAAGCAATACTATCCTTGCCTGCCTGGTTTTATAGCATATGTTGTTTGGCTTGTCAAATGTCAAAGATAAATTAGGATTTTGATTTATAATGTACATCAGGTGTCCTCTGACACAGATTGTAAAGACAGAAATGCTAGTGATTTCAAGACACAGACTGACAGCACTTTTGAGACATAGCAGTATCATTGGTCTATGAATGTAATAGGTCACATAACTCTGTGTATCGTTCCTTTTTTTGTTGTAGTAGTAAAATTTGACCTAACGGCTGTTCTGCTCATCAAGCCTTAAAATGCTCATTGGTTAGGGGTTGAAGAGGGGGGAGTTATTAAGGGTAAGTTAACTCATATTTTTACATCTCGTCATAGATTCTTTGAAAATACGGTAAGGTGAGTGCTACCGCTTCAGGTCTTATATAATTATTAACATTTTGGTTTCATATTTCCGTACCATTGAAGTGATACTTAAGGATATCTTGAGTTAACGTATGACAAGATACGTTATTTATTGAAAGAACTTAGGTATACAGCTATACAGCTGAATTACCTTGAAATAACGTAGTGACTATATTTTGTTTCTAAACTAGGACTGGTTGCATGCATTTTTTWACCTTATATTCAGATATTATATATGTTCTATATGATTTAGCATGTGGTGCAGATGACTCAGTTTTACATTTGAAACTCTGAACATTATGTGTTCGCATGATTTGCATGGTGCCATAATCCCGCCCATCTGTTGGATGTTTAAAATGCATCAGCAACATATTAGGGACAGAGCAGCATACAGTGTGTGTGTTCACGTATGCAGTACACTATAAGGACCAGATGTGAATAATTCATTTTGGGGACATTTGTTTAATGTAAAAAAACTGATATTTTAGTGTACAAATCAAATCAAATTTTATTAGTCAAATGKGCCGAATAAAACAGGTGTAGACCTTACAGTGAAATGCTTACTTACGAGCCCATTACCAACAATGCAGTTAAAAAAATACGTATAAGAAWTAAAAGTTACAAGTAATTAAAGAGCAGTAGTAAAATAACAATAGCAAGGCCATATACAGGGGGCTACCGGTACAGAGTCAATGTGCGGGGGTACTTGTTAGTTGAGGTAATATGTACATGAAGGTAGAGTTATTAAAGTGACTATGCATAGATGATAACAACAGAGAGTAGCAGCGGTGTACAAGAGGGGGGGGCAATGCAAGTAGTCTGGGTAGCCATTTGATTAGGTGTTCAGGAGTCTAATGGCTTGGGGTAGAAGCTTTTTAGAAGCCTCTTGGACCTAGACTTGGCGCTTTGCGTGTGGTAGCAGAGASAACAGTCTATGACTTAGATGGCTGGAGTCTTTGACAATTTTATGGGCCTTCCTCTGACAACACCTGGTTTAGTTGTCCTGGATGGCAGGAAGCTTGGCCCCAGTGATGTACTGGGCCATTCGCACTACCCTCTGTAMTGCCTTGCGGTCGGAGGCAGAGCAGCTGCCATACCAGGCAGTGATGCAACCAGTCAGGATGCTCTCGATTGTGCAGCTGTAGAACCTTTTGAGGATCTGAGGACCCATGCCAAATCTTTTCAGTCTCCTGAGGGGGAATAGGTTTTGTCGTGCCCTCTTCACAACTGTCTTGGTGTGCTTGGACCATGTTAGTTTGTTGGWGATATGGAGAACAGCATCCCTAGAAGGCCAGCATCCCGGAGTCGCATCTTCACTGTTGAGATTGAGACTGGTGTTTTGCGGGTATTATTTAATGAATCTGCCAGTTGAGGACTTGTGAGGCGTCTGTTTCTCAAACTAGACACTCTAATGTACTTGTCCTCTTGCTTAGTTGTGCACCGGGGCCTCCCACTCTTCTTTCTATTCTGGTTAGYGACAGTTTGTGCTGTTCTGTGACGGGAGTAGTATACAGCGTTGTACGAGATCTTCAGTTTCTTGGCAATTCCTCGCATGGAATAGCCTTCATWTCTCAGAACAAGAATAGACTGACGAGTTTCAGAAGAAAGTTATTTGTTTCTGGACATTTTGAGCCTATAATCGAACCCACAAATGAAGGCCAGTTTCATTGCTTCTTTAATCAGAACAGCAATTTTAAGCTGTGGTAACATAATTGCAAAAGTGTTTTCTAATGATCAATTAGCCTTTTAAAATTACAAACTTGGATTAGCTAACACAACGTGCCATTGGAACACAGGAGAGATGGTTGCTGATAATGYGCCTCTGTACGCCTATGTAMATATTCCATTAAAAYAATCTGCCGTTTTCCGCTACATTCGTAATTTACAACATTAACAATGTCTACACGGTAATTCTGATCAATGTTATGTTATTTTAATGTTKAAAAAATATGCTTTTCTTTCAAAAACAAGGAATTTCTAAATGACCTCAAACTTTTGAACGGTAGTATACTTTTGATTGTGTTGGAATTAATTGAATAATGAACAATGTGTACCATTTGGTACAATATACTGTAGTAACAATTAAGTTCCAGTTAGTATCCATTGTTACAAGCTACTAGTTAGTTACCGCCTAATAGTAAATAATCAGGTAGATTCTAGGTGTAAAAAATAAACTAGAGCAGATTACTTTTTTATTTAAAGTGCTCTATCTGTAGAATAAAAGCGCAGAACATGTTTGATAGAATCTTTCCTTAAGTCATKAAGCAGCCTCAGCAGGGATGGAACTTAAGGATTTTCGGCACTGAACAGCCGGGCTAGTAGACCACAATTTGAACTAGACAGGATCCAAAATCTGTGTCATGCAATATTTGAAAGACAAAGTTTCTCTAGCCMGCGGGCTACTTGGGCACAAGTTCTATTAGGCTGGTCTGAAAAGTATTACCTCGGGCTCGAGGGCTAGATTCATATCCATCCCTGAACCTCAYGCTATCTTAATAAACACACAAGTTGTGCCATTACTCAAATTGACAGCTTTATTTTTAGTTCATTACACACTCCCAAGAAGACTGTCCGAAGCAGAGCTGGACTCCAGCAGTGGTCTTGACTCTTGCCGGGGGCTTAAAAATGAACTCCAACGCCTTTGATAGACACCAAAGTATATGCATCCTTCTGCAGAGCTTATTTTACCTTCATTTAACTAGGCAAGTGAGTTAAGAACAAAATCTTATTTTCAATGACAACCTAGGGACAGTGGGTTAACTGCCYTGTTCAAGGGCAGAACAACAGATTTTGTACCTTGTCAGCTCGGGGATTCAATCTTGCAACCTTTTGGTTACTAGTCCAACGCTCTAACCACTAGGCTACCTACTAGTCCAAGGTGGTCAGTAGATCCAGGCTATGCCATGCTGTGTGCTATCACAAAGAAAATCACTTGTTTCTCTGATACGTGGCTGTATAAAAGGTAACATTTATGTCGCAGTGAGAAATTGGAGGCATGCTTTATAACCAGTATGTGGGGCAAGATTCCACGACTGGCAGCATAAGTAATTCACCACACTGGAGGCAGGCTGTCTTGAAATGTGTTGCTGTTGTTGATGGAAAGAAGAGTCCTCTTTTTTGATAATGTATGTCTATTTGTATGTATGTGTTTACGTGCAGTATTACTCCTGTTGTGCCGTATGTTTGTTACTAGTTTTGTACATTGTTATATAATTGTCACACAAGTGCTTACTTAGACTACTTTATATCTAAATTATATAAAATAGTGTTGATACTGGATCAGTGATGCAATTTTGTCTTGTAGCTCCTTCCTCTTGCAAATATTTCAAATGGTGTTTCCACATGGTGTTTCACATGAACTCATAAAGGTGTTGTATTACAGAGTGATAGACAAAACAGATGCAGCCCTGCCCTGACTTCCAATGTGCAGTCATGAAACTGAATMAATTAACAACACTCTAAATAAAGTGTCCAGGTTTGATGGAGTGCACTCAACCTCATAACCTTCGTGACTCCATTTACCATGTCCTGTTAACTGGTAAATGTGATTTTTAACTTTATCCACTTGGTAGCAAACATTCACACACTGTCCTAACACCACGAAGTGTTGTAATAGTGTGCAGGTAAACTTGTGTCAATTTCACCTCTGAGGGAAGATTGACAAAGGCCTGTGCGTTCTTGCTATGTAACACTACAGCAGCAAGGCCATTCATTTAGGGGCAGAATAAAGCTACACTATGAATCAACCAGCTTGACAGTGTGCTGAACCTACAGTGAGCCGTGAGAATGATCTCATCAAGGACTGAACAGCAAACGAACACACGTGGCTCATTCCACAAAATGGGTGCTTTTGGACATGTAAACTTTTAAGAAATTAACTTAAACATATCATTTGTCATTTTAGGTGAAAATTGGAAAAAAAGGGGCCAATCCTMAAGAATACTTAAGGATTGGTGTCCTCCCCACGGGACGGTTAAGCTAACTTAGGCTAATGTGATTAGCATGAGGTTGTAAGTAACATGAACAATTCCCAGGACATAGACATATCTGATATMGGCAGAAAGCTTAATCCAAAAATTTCTACCAGTTTCACCATCATTGTAAAGGCCTAGTTATTTTGCTGCTTTAATAAAGCAATGGGACGCAAAATGCACCCATTTCGTGGAATGACCCGCGTACTTATTGCTAAAATGGTGCTAGACAAGTCTGAGTAACTCTGTCTTCCACCATTGACTGCACTGTTGACCTCACACTTGAAATGGCATCTGAGAGGTTCTCAAGTGTCCCTCCCAGCGATTTTTCACACGTACACTAACCACAGCTGTATAACTCACAAAAAACAGTTCCTTGATGACAAGGGGTTTTGGTGACAGACGGGTGCTGTATTTGAAGGGTAGTATTTGAATTGCCAAATGGTTTTCTGAATTATTTTCAATTAAGGGAGCTGCCAAGTTCATGCATAAATTCCACAATAGAGACTCAAGGTATGTTTGGCACATGCTTCACCATTATAACACACATTTTGTTAGTGTTATGTTCCTTTTGTTCTACTGCATTGTTTCCAAATACAATCATGTCTCTTCTATTTTGTTTCTGCTTCTGTAAAATGACACAACAATAGTTAATTTAGATACAAGTATCTTCTTAATCGTTAGTCCGACATAAAAATGTTTGCACTCTCACACACATACAGTACACACTGAGTGACATAGACTGACCAGGTGAATCCAGGTGAAAGCTATAATGCCTTTTTGATGTCACTTGTTAAATCCACTTCAATTAGTGTAGATGAAGGGGAGGAAACGGGTAAAAAAAAATGTTACGCCCTGAGACAAGTGAGATATGGATTGGGCATGTGTGCCATTCAGAGGGTGAATGGGCAAGCCAAAATATTTAATTGCCTTTGAAAGGAGCATGTGTTAAACAAACCTAAAAAAAAAAATGTTTTTATTTATTTGAGATTCTTCAAAATAGCCACCCTTTGCCTTGATGACAGCTTTACACACTCTTGGCATTCTATCGACCAGCTTCATTAGGTAGTCACCTCCCCCCACCCCTTTTGCCCTCAGAACAGCGTCAATTCGTCGGGGCATAGACTCTACAAGTTCTCGAAAGCGTTCCGCAGGGATGCTGGCCCATTTTGACTCCAATYCTTCCCACAMTRGTGTCAAGTTGGCTGGATGTCCTTTGGGTGGTGGACCATTCTTGATACACACAGGAAACTGTTGAGTGTGAAAAACCCAGAAGTGTTGCAGTTCTTGACACAAACCAGTGCACCTACTATAATACTCTGTTCAAAGGCACTTCATAATTGTATCTTGCCCATTCATCCTCTGAATGGCACACATTCATGTGTATATATATATATATTTATATATGTATATGTATTGTCTAAATTGTATTAAATACAGAATAGCTTTTTGCGGATTGACTATAAAACCAGCCCACTATGGCATATCATATATGTTTGGGCTGCATTTTTATTTGACACCTCCATCTATAGTTAGCCGTCACCCTCAAACCTCACAACTATGACCTCACGGCTATGACCTCACGTCTATGACCCAGCTCTACAAATTCCACAAGGGTGAAATTCAAACTGTAGAACACACATGCCCAACTAAAAAGATTTTATGCATTACCACCAAGTTAGCTGTACCTCTTCATATGGAATCCCATTCTAATGTACAGTACAGTATGTCAGACACATAAGCAAGTGAATGTCCGTAACTAACTTAATGAGGTATTCAGTAACTTGAGTTACTGAAATTAGAGGGCATTAAAACTTAAAGACCAGAAAGCAAACAGTTGCGACATTTAATACCCTCTACCCTTAAGTCTTTTATGTACCTTTTAAAGGTATTCAGCCCTGCTGAAGTTATTTTACACCCTAATCTTCCGATATCAACTGAAAATCCCTGTGGTCATACAAGCATCTGCTTACATACTCATATYCAGAATAGCATATCACTATGTTTCCCAGAACAACTAAACGCTATTACTACTACTTTATGTACATTATGGAATGTTGACCTTTCCTCAAGTCACATAACAGAATAACAATACTGGCACAATTAAAAAAGGTACAAGCCCAGGTTGTATTTCCCTCCATGCTGTTCCATCTCGTCCGACCCCCCTATTCTGCCAGAGAGGAGGGAAGAACGACCTACCTGCTTACAGTCCTCAAGGCTCTCAGCTGTGCTCCTTTCAAGCAACACTGTGGCTACTCTGATATTTGAGCGCCTGTTCCAAGTTGTGCTCGGTAATAAATCCTAAAGAGCAACGTGTGTGTCTCTGCCTGAAGACTCAGCGACTGCCAAAACGAGTTGGTTTTTTTGTATTTGTGTTGAGGAGTTCGCACCAAAGACGTTTGGTTGGGTGGGTGTTGAAGAGGGGGGCCCCACTAAAGGTGGGTCTAACTAACACTTCCTTTACAGTGGCACTCCTCATACAGTAATGTTTATTAACTGGTTCCCATAACCACACTTTCACTTAAAATCATGAAAGAGAAAAAATATGATATGTTCTTCATGGTGTATATCCAGTGAATATYACACTGCAAGTTTGTCTAGACCTATGATGGTTATTTTCAATTATACATTTGAGTTTCATTCATTACTAGAAGTAATAAGGTCTGTGTTTATTACAGTTGCTTTTGACTAAGAAATGTAGTATTTTGTGTGTGAATAAATTGTAGTAAGATGTAAAMTGTTCATTTCAATAAATCAGTCAACAAAATGTAAATGAAAATACAGTGGTTAATGTTTTTTTGTATAATTTCAAAGATTAATTAATATATCAGAAAGACTGCTAATGTTTGACAACTCGATAGACTACCTAAGCTTTCTTTACCTTCTTGGTTACATCTCGCCATCCTCAAAACAATTTGGGAATAAGAAGCACTTTTATGTTGACTGTAAACCACACAGGTCAGGGCACCTGAGAAAGAAAAAGGGAATAAATGCATCAATGTGTATATATTTTTAAATACCAACGTTTATTATTGAAAATGACCAGTGATTGCTATTTTGGCTCAGTGGTTCATATTTGTAAGCTCTGTGGTGTTGGAAAGGTTCTTATGAAGCGTAAATCATAAGACTTGAATTTGTCCCATTAAATTTAGTGTGGAACGTAACTTGGCTGTTATTTTSCTGTCAATTCTGAGGGGTATGGTAGTATTGATTACTGTCTCAATTACTGTAATTAATTTCACTGTGATTTCTATGGTTACAGTAACCATAATGGTCAATGTCTTTCTTTTCTTAAATGTTGTGAAAGATTGTGTTCCCCCCATTAAAAAAAATATAAAGAAAGAAAGAAAATAAACGTGCACTTGTCTTTTTTTTTACTGTACTAGCACTGGCTTTGCTGATAACTTCTTTATTGAGGAAAAATGTACTTAAAGCCAGACTCAGTAAGTGTCAGTTTCGTAATTTTGTTTAAATTTAATATTTTGTTTTGTCGGGCCAACAAAAGAAACCCAGGTAAGACGTCATAATATGCTCTAGAGTCTAGGCTACCTGAGAGTTGTCAAGCAGCTGCTGGGCCAGCCACCCTTTGATCCAGATCAACCAGTAGGCCTCTTCTAGTTACAACAAACATGTAGGCTGCTGGATATTTTTTTTTAAATGTACAAGTCAACTATGAAGGTAAGACGTGAAATGTTTGCAAGTACTGTAAGTGCACAATTWTTWTTTTTTTTTACTATAGTAGGCTACACCACCGGTTTGCACATTTAGCAATGGTTGAATAATATATCGACAGCTGTGTGCTAGCCAGCTAAATTAGCTCGCTAGCTTTCTGTGTAACTAATGTATTAAAGTTTAATTTATCAGCAGACAATTAACTCAGACTTTTGTGTGTAAGGTTCTGTAATTAGTTTTTTAGTCAACCTTGTGTTCTGTTTCGTTGTGTTCTTGAACGTAGCCTGTTTCTTTGTGTTCTTGAACGTAGCCCTGTSTTTCATTTTTGTTCATTGATTTCACCTGTGTTAGTTACTCACCTGGTCTCATCAACTCCTTATTTCGTTCAGTTCATTCTGTTTGTGCCTTTGTGAGGTATTGTTAGTTTTGACTCTACTAAGCTTTGGTWTGTGAAAACCAGTTAAAGCCTTCAGTCCTAGTTTTGATTCACCTGCCTGTTTGCCTACCTGTGTATGATGATTGCCCGCCTGTGACCACGATTCCTGCCTTCTGCGAAGGCGAAACAAACACCTGCTGTGCTCTGCGCGTGAATCTACACCTTTTTCTCCCTGAGTATTCARTACATTGTGATTATCATTGGCACTGTCCACAGCAGTGTGATACTAGCACTCGTGAGTGAGGAATGCCAGCCTTGCTGAATAAAAATCGCCCACAATTCAGTTTCCAGTTTTACTCAGAAAATCAAGCTAGCAACATCAGAGCAACAGAACGCGCGTGACAAAATGGTCAATAGGCCTACGCATCATAATTACCTTGAGAAATCTGACCTGCAATTTGTAAACCAAGCTGCTGTACTTTTAATAACTCGTAAAACTGTATTTTGTATCGCTTTGAAGTGACCCAAATGGAAAATTAAGCTTTAATTTATCAATTTTTGAAATATGGTAAACAAGAAAATAACATTTTATATTTTATTTGGGACTTACTGAGTCTGGCTTTAATACAACTGATATGTAGCTGTCTCACCTAYCTATCTTAAGATGTATGAAATGAATGTTTGGTAATGTACTGTAGCACTTTATGGCTGAAGCTTTTCTCCAGGGGCCATGTTATTCCGGTATCCAATAAATTATTCATTAGATGGACCTGAAAAGATAATGGATATTAATGTACATTTTATCACAGCCTTTGTAAAAACATTCCTTCCATTTTTTGGCACAGTGGTACAGTATATAATTCAGAGGGAGGATGTTCAATGCATCTGTTACAATTATTTAAAGCAATATGATCTTAAGAGTACATTTTTATTTTGTTTATTTCAGCATGTGCCTATACTGAGAATGTAAAGAACATGTTTATTTAGGTGCTGGTTGACATTTGGCATAGTACTTTAAAAGAGGCTCACAGTCATGCCAACTGTGAGTTGTTTAAGTTAATAGGGTAGCTATATATTTAGAACATAAATAAAAGTGAACTATTGCCCTTGATCCCTGACATAGGGAATTCACAGCAAGATGTCTGAAAGGTCGTCTCATCCTGTCGGTATCAAGCAGGACATAAAGTTGTTCTTGTCCCATTACAAATCAATACCATGACCATAACCACCACATACAAAGCAAAAACTCTTTATTTATTTATTCATTTACATATATCTCAAATTTCACAAACCTTTCCTAGCAATTATACAATACACTGTATGTGTAATGAAAAGTTAAGTTATATTATCCTTTTTAAGCTAAGTTACTTGATAAATCGTTTTATGGTTTTACACATTTTGCGGTTTTACAAATTCAAAGCCTTGCCCCATAAGGCTTAGTAGTAGTGTCCAATGTTATGGACTTGGTTTATGAGTTCGTATTAATAACTGCCTACTTGCAGAGAACGCACCTGCATTGGCTGTAATATTAAGTGACCTTATATATTTTATTACCATTGGCAAAACCTACCAACACACTTAGCAACAGAGAGCTTGGTCAGATCATGCAATTGGAGAGCAAAATTAGACCCTGAGGAGCAGACCTTGAAATGCCCAAGCTTGTTTCCTTCCCTGAGCTGATCGTTTCAAGACAATCTTCCTGTGCTCACCCTGCTTTGCCCTTGCAGTAAAACTATTGCACTTTGCCATTAGAGGCAAGAGGTGTCATAAACCTGCCATATTACCAGAATTCATTATGGGGGATATCACTTTTCCATCCTCATGAAAACGTCATCTCGCATATTGCTAATTCTCTCGTTGTGATAATGAGATAACTAGACAGTGTGTAATTTACATAATCTATACATTATTATGTGAAACAAATGGTTTAGGTCAAATATAGCAACTGCCTGGACTTAATAATATGTTGTCAGGTTTATACTTCGGGCTCGATTCAATCCATATTGCCGAAGTTCYGTGTTATAGCTCTGAATGAATGCAGTCTCCGTATAACGTGGGAACATTGRCTTTAAACGTCAATCGTGCTACAACGATTATCTTCAGCTCTATGGATTGAATAGCCAGCAAATAACTGTAATTATTAGTCGTGACATGTGGACAAGGATGACATGTAAGAATACTGTCTACGCTTGATCACAGGACCTCCTTAGGCCATCTCTTCTCTGTTGATACCATGTCCATGGTCACCACCGTGTTTGGGTGGCTTTAAATGTAATCCTTATACAGAGAAGGGAGGGGGGGTATACAGGTGTACATTACATCCTATGATGTTGTACAGGTAGCCTAGTGGTTAGAGCGTTGGGCCAGTAACCGTAAAGGTTGCTGGATCGAATCCTCGAGCTGGCAAGGTAAAAATATGTGGTTCTGCCCCTGAACAAGGCAGTTAACCCAGTGTTCCCTGGGCGCCGAAGATGTGGAAATCGATTATGGCAGCCCCTCGCACATTTCTGATTCAGAGGGGTTGGGTTGAATGCAGAAGACACATTTCAGCTGAATGCATTCAGTTTTACAACTGACTAGGTATCCCCWTTCCCTTTACATGGTATACAGGTACAGTTGAAGTCGGAAGTTTACATAAACCTTAGCCAAATACATTTAAACTCAGTTTCTCACAATTCCTGACATTTAATCCAGGTAAAAAATCCCTGTTTTAGGTCAGTTAGGATCACCACTTTATTTTGAGAATGTGAAATGTCAGAATAATAGTAAAGATAATAATTTATTTCAGCTTTTGTTTCTTTCATCACATTCCCAGTGGGTCAGAAGTTTGGTAWTAGTATTAGTATTTGGTAGCATTGCCTTTAAAATGTTTAACTTGGGTCAAAKGTTTTGGGTAGCCTTKCACAAGCTTCCCACAATAAGTTGAGTGAATTTTGACCCATTCCTCCTGACAGAGCTGGTGTAACTGAGTCAGGTTTGTAGGCCTCCTTGCTCGCACACGCTTTTTCAGTTCTGTCCACAAATGATCTATGGGATTGAGGTCAGGGCTTTGTGATGACCACTCCATAACCGTTGACTTTGTTGTCCTTAAGCCATTTTGCCACACTTTGGAAGTATGCTTGGTGTCATTGTCAATTTGGAAGACCCATTTGCGACCAAGCTTTAACTCCTGACTGTTTGCTTCAATATATCCACATAATTTTCCTGCGTCATGATGCCATCTATTCTGTGAAGTGCACCAGTCCCTCCTGCAGCAAATCACCTCCACAACATGATGCTGCACCCCGTGCTTCACGGTTGGGATGGTGTTCTTCGGCTTGCAAGCTCCCCCATTTTTATCCAAAATAACGATGGTCATTATGGCCAAACAGTTATCTTTTGGTTTCATCAGATCAGAGGACATTTTTCAAAAAGTACGATCTTTGTCCCGATGTGCAGTTGCAATCCGTAGTCTGGCTTTTTTATGGCGGATTTTGAGCAGTTGCTTCTTCTTTTGCTGAGCGGCCTTTCGGGTTATGTCGATATAGGACTGTGTTTTACTGTGGAATATAGATACTTTGTACCTGTTTCCTCCAGCATCTTCACAAGGTCCTTTGCTGTTGTAAAGGGATTGATTTGTACTTTTCGCAACAAAGTACGTTCATCTCTAGGAGACAGAATGCGTCACCTTCCTAAGCGGTATGACGCCTGGTGGTCACACGGTGTTTATACTTGCATACTATTGTTTGTTTCAGATGAATGTGGTCCTTCAGGCATTTGGAAATTGGTCCCAAGGATGAACCAGACTTGTGGAGGTCACAATTTTTTTTCTTAGGTCTTGGCTGATTTCTTTTGATTTTCCCATGATGTCAAGCAAAGAGGCATGACTTTCAAGGTAGGCCTTGAAATACATCCACAGGTACACCTCCAATTGACTCAAATTATGTCAATTAGCCTATCAGAAGCTTCTAAAGCCATGACATAATTTTCTGGAATTTTCCAAGCTGTTTAAAGGCACAGTCAAGTTAGTATATGTAAACTTCTGACCCACTGGAATTGTGATGRAGTGAYTTATCAGTMAAATYATCTGTCTGTAAACAACTGTTGGAAAAATTACTTGMGTCATGCACAACGTAGATGAGCGGTTGAAAAACGAGTTTTAATGAATCCAACCTAAGTGTATGTAAACTTCCGACTTCAACTGTACTTAATGTAACTAACGTACTTTCTCACATGTTGTTGTTTTTATTTCTAATTCAAAAGGACACAAAATCAATTTCAATGATAATGCTTAGCAGGGTGGCCTAACTAATTAACAAGTTAATGGATATATATATTTTTTTCTTCTCCATATAGCAATTTTCAAATTGACCGTGGCCGGGACTGAAACCTTATTACCAATAATACCTTAATAAACTAATAATATTGCTTACTGACAGTATGTAACATSGTTAGTATGTAACTGTAGTGACAAATATCAACATAATAGGCAATGTATGACGTCTGAGAAGACGTCATACATTGAGCAATCGTGTTTGTTCCCTGCCATTTCTTTGTTTTGGTATAGCCAACCCCCTTATCTGATTGCGTGCAGCTGTTGTCTCATCATATATGTTGATTTGAAAATATGTAGATTTAGAGTTATTTTTGTATTTGTTATTTTTTTAGATTTGATTTCAAGTAATACATTTATGTTTGTGACATTTTACTCAGCCTGTGGCTCCAATTTCAATGTTGGCACCAAACCCTCTAAATAGGCTGTCAGGTCCATTACATTGTCACAAATTAACTTTTTCTCCCTGGAAACTGTTTTCTCTCCTGAAAATATAATGTTGAATCCAGCTGAACATATTTTTGGTAATCTGGCAAGTGTGTTCTAACAATGAGTACACTTTGATACTTAAATTGGTTACTACCTGGTCCAAATTATTTTAATGTTTGCCGAGAAATCCGAAAGAACCCAAAAAGCAATTATTATATAATTTTCTAAAATAAAAATATGTTAAACTTTATGTTAAATAAAGTGTAATTACGAAGTTATTACACATAATTCTCTCATCGACTCAAAGGTAGAGTGTGTTTGCAATGTGGGTGGGAAACAATTAATTGTATAGTCAATGGGAGAAACAGCTGTCTTACCTCTTGATACATCAAACTTCACCTTAACTTGTAATTCGCTCTTGAAGTTTCCGTTTTTGTGATTGGTTCCCTGACATCTTTCACGTAGGGTAAAGACATTTCTGTTTTCTCAATCGTCTTGTTTCCGCAGTCATCTTATATGAGTCAGGCACAGACAATGAAGTCTCAGTTTTCATCAAATTCCATAACAGGAGTTCCCACAACTGGCTTCTTATAACTGCCTCCATCTGTTTCCAATGCTCTGCCTCATAATTTACACCCTCTTCTGGTTCTCTGTCGACACCCTGACTGCCACTTTGTTTGCCCTCTGTGTATGTCCATTTGTTGATATCCCACCCTCCCCCTTTTATTGCAACCATATCAGAGGTTGTACACTATATACAGTACCAGTCAAAAGTTTGGACACACCTACTCATTCAAGGGTTTTTCTTTATTTTTACTGTTTTCTACATTGTAGAATAATAGTGAAGACATCAAAACTATGAAATAACACATCATGTAGTAGTAACCAAAAAAGTGTTATTAAACAAATCAAAATATATTTCACATTTGAGATTCTTCAAAGTAACCACCCTTTACCTTGATGACAGCGTTGCACACTCTTGGCATTTTCTCAACCAGTTTCATGAGGAATGCTTTTCCAACAGTCTTAAAGGAATTCCCACATATGCTGAGCACTTGTTGGCTGCTTTTCCTTCACTCTGCGGTCCAACTCATCCCAAAATATCTCAATTGGGTTGAGGTCGGCTGACTGGGAAAGCCATGTCATCTGATGTAGCATTCCATCACTCTCCTTCTTGGTCAAATTGCCCTTACACTGCCTGTAGGTGTGTTTTGGGTTATTGTTCTGTTGAAAAACAAATGATAGTCCCACTATACAAACCAGATGAGATGACGTATGGCTGCAGAATGCTGTGGTAGCCACGRTGGTTAAGTGTGCCTTGAATTCAAAATAAATCACAGACGCGTGATGTATTGTTGTCGCTACCTACTTGCCCTTTTTGCTGGCCATCATTGTAAATAAGAATTTGTTCTTAACTGACTTGCCTAGTTAAATAAAGGTTACGTTTTATTTTTTTAATATWATTTTTTAAACAGAAACAGTAACACCTGGGGAAGGATCCAAAGGGAGTGACATATATAGGGAAGGTAATCAGGGAAGTGATGGAGTCCAGATGAGTCTGATGATACGGAGGTGCGCGTAACGATGGTGACAGGTGTGCGCCATAACGAGCAGCCTGGTGACCTAGAGGCCGGAGAGGGAGCACACGTGACATCGCTTGATGGTTTTTGCGACTGCACTTGAAGAAACGTTCCAAGTTCTTGAAATGTTCCATATTGACTGACCTTAATGTCTTAAAGTAATGATGGACTGTCATTTCTCTTTACTTATTTGAGCTGTTCTTGCCATAATATGGACTTGGTCTTTACCAAATAGGGCTATGTTCTGTATACCACATCTATCTTGTCACAACACAACTGATTGGCTCAAACGCATTAAGAAGGAAAGAAATTCCTTCATCCCCAGTGATGTGCTAGGCCGTCTGCATCACCCTCTGTAGTTGCCATATCAGATGGTGATACAACCAATCAGGATGCTCTTGATGGAGCAGTTGAAAAAAAGGATGTTAGGGGCCATGCCGAATTGTTTTAGCCTCCCGAGGGAGAAGAGGCACTTCCTCACAGCTGTGCTGGTGTGAGAGGACCATGATAAGTCCGCAGTGATGTGGACATAGTGGAACTTGAAGCTTTTAAGCTTCTCCATTGTGGCAACAATGATGTGGATGGGGGTGTGCCCCTGTTTCCTGAAGTCCATGATCAGCTCCTTATGAGAGGTTGTTGTCCTGGCACCACACTACCAGGTCTCTGACGTTCTCTATGTAGGCCGTCTCATTGCTGTTGGTGATTAGYCCTACCACCGTTGATGATGGAATTTGAGTCGTGGTTGAACAGGGAGTACAGAAGGGGGCTAAGRACACAACCACTGGGGGGTTCCCATGTTGAGGGTCACCGTAGCGGAGGTGTTGTTGCCTAATTTTACCAACTGGGGCCGGAACTGACAGGATATCCAGGATCAAGTTGCAGAGAGTGTTGAATGCTGAGCTGTAGTTGTTGAACAGCACCTCACATAGGTACTCCTCTTTTCTAGGTGGGAGAGGGCAGAGTGGAGTGCAATTGGGATTGCTTAATCTGTGGATGTGTAGTATGGTGTCAGGAGTACTGATCATTTATGTAATCAATGTTGTTAGTGGATTACTAAAACCATCACAATGCTGACTAGTCCCACACACTGGCGTAGCAACACAACCGCACAGCACGGGGGGGGGGGGGGGGGGGGCACAAGCTTTGCACCCCCCATTAATTTTGGATGAGGGTGGCAATAATGATAATTATTAATAATAATAAGATACATTTTTTCGTAAATATTCACTGTTCTGCAACATATGATTAAACAAGTATTTGCTGTGCTAGACCTAAGGGATAATGTTTGTTTTATAAATATTGTTTAATGTTCTAAATCTAGAAAAATATGCCAAAATGTTTACAATTTGTCCTGGAGCATTTAATAGTGATACAAAACAAAAATAAGTTTGGAGATTTGTATTACATATTGGAATAATCTAATGTTACAATTAAACAATCAAGGCCTTTAAACAATAATTTAAAAATGAATTGCCTTTTACGGTGTCTAACTGAGTTTAAAAAAAAAACATTTTATCATGTTTTTTAAATGGGAGGTTGTTCCTTTACATGGTGTGATAGCTTTGTGCATGGGTTGGGGTGGCTTGCTCGGACCTTGTGAAACTGTGCTACACCACCGGTCCCACACCATCATAGGCCAAAGTATGTCCCTTCCTTGGAGCTGCTAAGTGGATTTAGAAGGCTTTGCAGTCATTTTTACCCTTACAGTAACAGAATTGGCTTAAATGACTACCAACCCGTAGCACTCACGTCTGTAGCCATGAAATGCTTTGAAAGGCTGGACATGGCTCACATCAACACCTTTATCCCAGGAACCCAAGACCCAGTCCAATTTGCATACTGCAAGAACAGATCCACAGATGATGCACTCTATTGCACTCCACACTGCCCTTTCACACCTGGACAAAAGAAACACCTAAGTGAGAATACTATTTGTTGACTACAGCTCAGCGTTCAACTACATAGTGCCCTCAAAGCTCATCACTAAGCTAAGGACCTGGGACTAAACACCTCCCTCTCCAACTGGTGGTAAGGGTAGGTAACAACACATCCGCCACACTGATCCTCAACACGGGGGCCCCTCAGGGGTGCGTGCTCAGTCCCCTRCTGTACTCCATGTTCACTCATGACTGCACTGCCAGGCACGACTCCAACACCATCATTAAGTTTGCTGATGACACAACAATGGTAGACCTGATCACCGACAACGATGAGACAGCCTATAGGAAGGAGGTCAGAGACCTGACCGTGTGGTGCAAGAACAACAACCTCTCCCTCAATGTGATCAAGACAAAGGAGATGATTGTGGACTACAGTAAAAGGAGGACCGAGCACACCCCCATTCTCATCGACGGGGCTGTYGTGGAGCAGGTTGAGAGCTTCAAGTTCCTTGGCGTCAACATCACCAACAAACTAACATGGTCCAAGCACACCAAGACAGTCGTGAAGAGGGCACGACAAAACCTATTCCCCCTCAGGAGACTGAAAAGATTTGGCATGGGTCCTCAGATCCTCAAAAGGTTTTATAGCTGCACCATCGAGAGSATTCTGACTGGTTGCATCACTGCCTGGTATGGCAACTGCTCATCCTCTGACCACAAGGCACTACAGAGGGTAGTGCGTATGGCCTAGTACATCACCGGGCCAAGCTTCCTGCCATCCAGGACCTTTATACCAGGCAGTGTCAAAGTAAGGCCCTAAAAATTGTCAAAGACTCCAGCCACCCTAGTCATAGATTGTTCTCTCTGCTACCTCACGGCAAGCGGTACCGGAGTGCCAAGTCTAGATCCAAGAGGCTTCTAAACAGCTTCTACCCCCAAGCCATAAGACTCCTGAAAAGCTGCTCAAATGGCTACCCAGACTATTTGCATTCTTATCTCATACTTTTTGGGGTGTATTTTCTAAAAAACTGCATTGTTGGTTAAGGGCTTGTAAGTAAGCATTTCACTGTAAGGTCTACAGCTGTTGTATTGGTCACATGTGACAAAGAAAATTTGATTTATTTCATTTCATTTCATTTCATTCAAGACTGAATGGTGCTGTGAGCTGGAAGAATGAGTCAACCATGATTCATGAGTGAACCATGATTCATGAGTCAACCATGATTCAGATTTGAGGATTGTTGGGAATGTCATGCTGTGATCAGGAAAGCAAATGTTCCTAGTCCTTATAAAGGGCATGTAGTCATGAGGTCACTGGCTCCCTCACACCGTTGGGCCTGATTTACAACTCTGTCAGGGTCGCTATGCTGAAACAACCTGCTCAGAACACAATCCTGGACAGCATTTAAATCAGAGGATATTTTTGAGCCCCATGGTCGTTAAAGAACTGGTTATAGGGAGGTTATGAAGAGTTGCTCGGCAAAGCTTTTTGCGCCCAACGTCCATGATTGCCGTGTAAACAACYAAAGATTCCCAAATTCAGTTCTGTAGTAACAGAACACTTTTAATAAGCCTTTGCAGAATGCACACATAGTCTTATTTCAACTTGAGGTTTGGTTGTTGATCCAGTTAAGAAGTTGTATTAAAGATTCCAATTTTCCCAATTTACAAAGCTATTTGATCGTTTTGAGACATTTGGCTGCAAAAGAAGTGACAACCTTCGGAGAAATTGACTTCCACATCGCAATGTCGGTTGTACACGAGGTTCTGTGCATGGTTGTAAATCATGTGAAAGCAGTAGACGTGATACTCCAGTATGGTGATGGTTCATAAACTGTCGCTAGTGGCATGTATTACATCTATTATTATCTGATCCTGAAAGCCTTGGTCCACTGTCTATTTAGGTTCAAAAGGCTCCTCAACAGTTTCTACCCTCAAGCCATAAGACTGCTGAACAATTCATCAAATGGCCACCTACACTATTTACATTCACCCCTCCCCCATCCTTTGTTTTTACACAGCTGCTACATGGTTGCCATGTGTTTGATGCCATTACATTTGCTCTGTTCCAGCCAATACTATGAGCCGTCCTCCCTTCAGCAGCCTCCACTGATATACATGTACTATGTCACCTCACTGAGTTTGTTATTCTCCATAAAAACTTTTTCATACACTGTCAATTACACATCAAGTACATATACCATCCCAGTTTATCTAAATATCTCCACGTGTCACCATAGTCATTAGACCGTTTGATGACCAACCATCCATTGAAAGGTGATTGTGGTGTGTTTTGAGTTGTTTGCACCGTATACTGTCACGTACTACTATACAGATATATTTCATTCCAAATAAGAAGATGTGGGTTTTTGATGCGGCTCTCATGTCTATAAATAATCATGCAGTATCTCGTTCTAGCATGTAATACTGTAGTTTAGCAGTTGATGTAAACGCATGTGTGGTAACAGAGGGAGCAGGATGATACCAACTACAAACATGTTAGTTAAGAATTTAGACCAAAAATGTTCCARTGTCTTGCACCAAGTACAAACATGTAAATTAAGAATTTAGTCCAAAATGTTCCTTTGTCTGGCAATCTGCCACTACCATTATTTGTGGGAGTTGTGGGACCACTTATTACYGCACAAGGGGCTGAAAGGGGTTGAACACAGCTTTTTATCCGGTTTCCAAATACAGTACGAGAGAGACAATTATATGTGGGGTAATTATATGTTTAACAGTGATCAAAGGTGATATAATTTGTCCTAACACAGATCCCTTACCTGAACAATGGGCCAAAATAACAAAATATTCAAAACTATGTGCAAGAGATGCCTTAGCAACACTTTCTAGATAATCCTGCAATGTCTACACTACWTCGTTGATGTTGTGTTATTCTATCATTTATCAAACAGTTTTCAAGTTCAGTTTCAAGGCTGAGTGAAAGCTTGCATTAGTAACTCTTCCTGTCCTATACATGGTGTTTTTATGTTGAATGATCCTCTTGTTTCTGTGAGTTAATGAGATGGAAACATAAGGCCTTGCTAAGCACAGCACGGAGCTGTGGGGCTGTTGAGGCTGTTGATCTTTGGGATCATGTGTTATCTGAACGAATCAGAGGCGAATCGGTTCATAGTAAGCCTCGTACTCTTGAACAGTGATTGAGTCTAGATTCTTTGGGGTCCTCTCCCCCGCTGGGATCATGAGCAGCAGCTTTTGGGTTAGTCGGGGGGGTGGCCTCCCTGGTATTTTCTCTGAATCATGTGGTCAGGGTGTGGAGGGAGGGGAGGGGATAACTGAGATGTCTCTATTTTCAGCCATGGGACGATCTGTTTCATTTTTAGTCATCATCCTGCAATAAGAGAAGGCAGTACCTAATAGCCCCACTCCTCATCTGGTGCGATGGTGTTTTTTCTCTCTCAATGTCTCTCACTATTACCGACACCTCTAGTCATCACACTTCGGGGGCTCATCCCCTGACATTAAATCCCTGTTTCCCTCACCCTCTATTTCCCTGACCAGAGTGATAAACCCTGAGTCTGTCCCTGTCATATAGCTCCCAGTGCACTCATAAAGGGAACACCTGTTGTTTGTGAATGCCGGGACGCTTTAGTTGGAATATTGCAAACACAGCACTCCCTAGTTGACTTGACCTCCCTAATATCTATTTACTGGTGACATGTGTCCAATTAATGCCACTCAATCCAGTGCTAATACAAGACACATACAATTGAAAAGGTGAAAGATAGCAGGGCCGTGACTTGGCTGCTACTAAAAGGGATCAACACAGTATCATGAGGATGAGCGAGGCTCTCTGACTCTCTGAGCTCTGTTGTGAGTCAGCTATGCACTGCTGCAGCCTACAGTACACTCCTAGCCTCCAGCTCCACTTTCACCTCCCAGCTCCACCTCCCAGCCTCCAGCTCCACCTCCCAGCTCCACCACCCAGCCTCCAGCTCCACCTCCCAGCTCTCTCCCCAACATAAGCCAGCCAAGACTAAACATGTTTCCACCAGAAATCATAACACTAATTATCACTGGTGTGAACTAGCAGATTCCCACCCTTGAACTCTAAACTGGAGCACCGCTGATGCCTCGCACATGGTCTGTCAGTGTTAGGGCAAGCGTGAAAGGGATTTTAAGGGACACTCCCTCATTCTTTCATCCCCTCTCTAAAAAGGATACATGTGCACATATGCGTTCTGTCAGAGAGCAGTGTTACATGAGCCCAATGATGGAGATAGCCATTGTCAGCACGCTCAGCGGGTGGGTTGTCTCACTATGATGATCTGGGTTGTGGTGAAGGCTAGCTGGTGAATGGTGTCAAGAGAGAATGTAATGAAGACAGTACAAAATCTGACATTCTCAAATAAAAACACAACATGGCTTCCCACCTCCCCCTGGCCAACACATCTGTCCATCCCATCCAACATTATTTTGCTACAGTCATGATCTATTATTCATTGTACAACGAGTGGGTCTAATCCTGAATGCTGATTGGTTAAAACCGCATTCCAGCCGGTGTGTATTCCATAAGTTACCACCGGATAAATCTATGACYTTAAAATGCCTATTTACTCTCCTCCGGCTGACTGCGCAATCCGCTCTCTCATCAGCCCAGYCAGGGAAGTTATAAACTTGATATCCACTATAAAAAGCATCTAGACATTATCTCACATTTCTTTTAGACTAACATTTAGTTTTCAACAGTGGAGATMTGTATAAACCTTGCTGTCTGTCTCTCCAACATTTGCAATAGTGTTTCAATATTCAAAGTCGATCTCCAGCTGTCCCATAGTAATGAACGTGTCGGGAGTCGGGAGTCGGGAGTCGGGACGAGACAGACAGGCAGGCAGCGTTTCTCCACAAGTCTAAATCATGAATCAGCTGGTGTAATTTTTTATGAATATATACAAATAAATGTCATTTGAAAAAATGTAAAAGGAAACGAAGCGCAGCTAGTTTGRAGTCTTTCCAGCTTCAGTTTGAAGTGAATGTGTTAGCTTTGTTATTGGCTAGCTCCTCTGAACAACAGTGTCCTGAAGGGGGGAGCACATTTTCTATGCCAGGCSAAATCGCGCCTCATTAGCTRATTGTTATGGATGGATCCAAATAAATGTCACTAGAAAACAGCTTAAACAAATACAAATGAGAAACCTTTGCTTTTATTCTGTCTGCAAGTTAGTCGTAGTTGGCTAGCTAGCAAGAAAGGGATAAGAACGTTGCCAGACAGTATGGTAAAGGAACATTCAGAACGAACGACTGGGTCGCAACCATAGATACAGAACAAATAGACTGAACGACTGGGTCGCGTCTCTGGCAACTGAATCGATAGAACGAACGACCAGCCGGCTTGCGTAGCAACCTTAGCTTTCTGTCGGGAGTATATCTTGTGGAAGGATGAAATAGTATTTATAAATTCATCAAAATAACGTTAAGGAAAATATGTCAATAATTTTTTGATTATGTTGGTAACCCATTGTATAAAAGTGATAATCCACTCTTAGCCAGTGTTTGGAGGATATATTGGCACGGTTTGCCTGCACTCCAGCCTAACGACACCCGTGCCATTATATCCTCCAAACACTGGCTTCTCGGGCATTATCACTTGTTATAAACTGGGTGGTTCGAGCCCTGAATGCTGATTGGTTGACAGCAGTGGTAAATCAGACCATATACCACAGGTATGACAAAACGTGTATTTTTATTGCTCTAATTATGTTGGTAACCAGTTTATGATAGCAATAAGACATTATACCACGCCTAWGGGCTGTATCCAGGCCATATACCACACCCCTTCTGGCCTTATTGCTTAAATGTCATTGTTTGTTCCAAGAAATTGCACATTAACTTATTTTTTTTGCAGTCAGTCTTAGCATAGAAGCTTCTTTCAAAATGTAACATATAACCGTTTAAAGTTAATTGGTTAATTTATTAATATGCAATTCAAACAACAAAGCGGTCACCCCACAACTGATTTTGGCTCCCGAGTGGCGCAGCGGTCTAAAGCACTGCATCTCAGTGCTAGAGACATCACTACAGACCCTGGTTCAATTCTGGGCTGTATCACAAACGACTGTGTGCCGTAGAAGTCCGTCACTGGCCGCGGGCAGCATTTGGGACTTTAATGCACGCACACATTCATCACTCCTCTCTGCTCCGTTATCAGATAAGTTAACAATGTGGGTCGACACACAAGTTAACTTAGCTATCTTAGTACATACATTTCACACTTACTTCAGTAACCGGTTATGGGATAAAGAAATAAACAGACACGTGTTTATAATTAATATAAGCAATATTTATTATACTTATTGATGTTATGGATGAGTGCGTTGTTTGTTTGTTCTGTTCCTCTCTCTCTCCATCTCTGTAGCTTCCGGGTATGCTGGATAAGGACCCGAGCTAAGGCTGACTTTGTAGTGCCTGTCCCGACTGGCTGATTAATGTAAATGGGCATATTGAAAGACACTGTCAGTAGTGAGGTAATTTTGTAAATGTTATGTTGTGATATTGTTTCATAAACGTGTTGCAATGTATATACTTTAGTATGTTTAGTTAAATGGAAAATGTAGGTTTGTATGGGTAATTGCTCAATTAATTAGTGTTAATTGTTCTGAGGGGAGGGGCTAGCCCTACAAAAGGAGCCTCTCTTTCAGTTCATGGGGAGGGCATTGGATTGAGCTGTGGATGGGCAGCATTGTGTTTAGCTGTGGATAGGCCAGCATTGTGTTAGCTGTGGATAGGCCAGCATTGTGTTTAGCTGTGGATAGCCAGCATTGGTTTTAGCTGTGGATGGGGCACATGTTTTTAGCTGTGGATGGGGCAGCATTGTGTTTAGCTGTGGATGGGGCAGCATTGTTTTTAGCTGTGGATGGGGCGGCATTGTGTTTAGCTGTGGATAGGGCAGCATTGTTTTTAGCTGTGGATGGGCCAGCATTGTTTTTAGCTGTGGATGGGGCAGCATTGTTTTTAGCTGTGGATGGGGCAGCATTGTTTTTAGCTGGCCCATAAGGTAGACGTTTGATGGCAGTACTGTTTTTGTTCCGGAATCACTATGTAAATAAACACCCTTGCACAGAAGAACTTTTGCGGCTCCACCATCTTTTTATTTTGATAGAGGTTAGGTTTTCCAGTTTAGCCTTCTGGCCTACTCTACGTGACAGACCGTGATTGGGAGTCCCATAGGGCGGCGCACAACTGGCCCAGCGTCGTCTGGGGTAGGCCGTCATTGTAAATAAGAATTTGTTCTTAACTGACTTGCCTAGATAAATAAAAAATTTGGTAAACAACTGAGGGATGGGGCTGAAAAAATATTACCACTCTCAAACTCATAGACAGAGCCATAGATACAAGGACTAACCATCCATGATATTAAAATTAAAGTATTTTGTTTTGAGGCCATAAAGTTTGTTTACATTTACATTGTTTACCAACAAAGGAGTAAAAKAAGCTTTTGCAGGGTTTTGATTGGATACAAATGTTGATCTAAGCTATAAGTTATATTCTTCAAAGATCAATAGGTACATTACATATTATTAATTTAAAAGGCGTTGCAATGATTTGGATATTAAACATAAAAATGATCATATAGAAATAATCAATGGGGCTGTATTGGAGCGGGTTGAGAGTTTCAAGTTCCTATGTGTCCACATTACCAATGATCTGTCATGGTCCAAACACACCAAGACAGTCGTGAAGAGGGCATGACAAAACCTTTTCCCCCTCAGGAGACTGAAAAGATTTGGCATGGGTCCTCAGATCCTCAAAGTTCTACAGCTGCACCAACGAGAGCATCCTGACTGGTTGCATCACCACCTGGTATGGCAACTGCTCTGCATCTGACCGTAAGGCGCTACAGAGGGTAGTGCGAACAGCCCAGTACATCACTGGGGCCGAGCTTCCTGCAATCCAGGACCTATATAATAGGCGGTGTCAGAGGAAAGCCCATAAAATTGTCAAAGACTCCAGCCACCCTAGTCATAGACTGTTTTCTCTGTGCACCGCATGGCAAGTGGTACCGGAGCGCCAAGTCTAGGACCAAAAGGCTCCTTAACAGCTTCTACCCCCAAGCCATAAGACTGCTGAACAATTAATCAAATGGCCACCGGACTATTACATTGACCCCACCCCCCTTCATTTGTTTTGTACACTGCTGCTACTCGCTGTTTATTATCTATGCATAGTCACTTCAAATTACCTCTAACCTGTACCCGCGCACACTGACTCAGTACCGGAACCTCTTGTATATAGCCTCATCATTGTTATGTTATTGTGTTACTTTTTATACTTTTTTACTTTAGTTTATTTGGTAAAAATTGTCTTAACTCTTCTTGAACTGCACTGTTGGTTAAGGGCTTGTAAGTAAGCATTTCACGGTAAGGTCTACAGTTGTTGTATTCAGCGCATATGACAAATACGTTTTTTTTTCATTTGATTTTATATAGAGGATATTGACTTAGTTTTTGGACACAAATGCTAAGAAGTCATTGTAATTACGGTGATCGATCCCTTTATGGTTAAGGTTACGCTCCACCACATCACTGGCCTAACTCCTTATCGTTACAGAATACAGTAATTATCAAAAAACAGGGAACTTACTGTTACTAGTAAGTCATATGCCTGATGAAATAAAAGTAAAATGAATATGTATTTTTTTTGTTCTTTGCTTAGAAGGTCATACTGTTAATTGTAGGATATTTCCAGCATAACGCCATGAAATAAAACAATTAAAGCAACATGCAGAATGCAATCGTCGACTGTAAAGACTCTGAACCAATGCATAATTGTAGGTTCTGTTGCTGGGTCTGGTGATAATTGTACTGGTCATACTTGGAATCTGCTGACACGTAAAAACAATAAATTATACCAGACCATTAAATGACACACTCGCACACGGGTGTGTATTAATGTGCAACAGTTCTCCAGCAATCAATCAAACAGCTGCACTGTTATTTTACTCCACATACAGTTGTGTTTTGGATCGTCTCGTCAATCATTCTAATGTTCTATGGATCAAACCACAACAAAATCACTTTGGCTTTAATGTGTCCTCGTGAAGCCATTGTGAAATGGTCTGAGCAGGCCTTGGTAAACATGAGATTTGTGATGCATTCCATACAAAACCTTGCTTGCTGCAGGGGAAACACTGTAAAATGACTTTTGACAAATGAGAAACACTGTACACGGGAACTCAAATTTATACACTTCATAAATTATGGAACAGCTGCTAGTATGAAGTAATATTATGCTTTGTAGATGCTTCATAAATCGTCTGTACATTTATCATGAATCTGGGTACTTTTAAAATCATTATCCAGAACAGTATGGCATTCTTTACAGGCCTCATGGCCGCTATGAATTGTCCTTGATAACGGGGTACTGAGAGCATCTCAGATGATTGTTCAGTATCAGTCAGCATCACCAGTGTGATTGTGACCCTGTACTTAATGCATTGTAGTGACAGTGAACCAGTACTAGATGCAGTACTGTGACAGTCACTGCTTTATAGTAGGTATGATGACAGACAGAAGCAGAAAATGACAGCCAGAAGCAGTGCTGATGGCATATTTACTCTGTCAGTGAGGACTGGGGCCATGGGAAACAAACATGCAGGTGTAGGACCTTAATTTGTTTTTAATTTATTGAACCATTATTTTACCAGCTAAATTGACCAAGAACAGATTCTCATTCACCACAACATCCTGGGGAACAGTTACAGGGGGGAGGAGAGGGGATGAATGAACCAATTGCAAGCTAGGGATGATTAGGTTGCCATGATGGTTAGACTGAGAATTTAGCCAGCAGCATCAGGTCTCCCATCCAGGGACCAACAAGGACCAACCATGCTTAGCTTCAGACGCGAGACAGCATTGGGACGCAGGTTGGTATGCTGCAGGTTAAATTTGACCAATATTGTCACAGCAAAATAATCCTGATGCAGCAGGATTTAAACATTTAGTCCATAATGTTGCTTGATCTGTGGTTAGGCCAAAAGTAGGCTACATAAAAAGTGGAATACCGTTAATATAACTGTGCTAATGTAGGTTTTCAGTGAATTTATGTAAATCACAAAGCTCATCTGCAATCCCTGCGGTTCAGGAAAGTTCACAGCAACAAAAGAGTGATCGAATTAAGATCCTATATCTGTAATATCACATAATATGACATGATATAATGCTGATTCACAGCCAGTACAGTCCAGAACAGTCCATTTAGTTGAAACATCATTTTCATTTAAAAACTGTTGCTTGCAGGGGGGAAACGTTTTTCAAATTCATATGTTTGCTATCTAAAAATATTGGTGGTACTCTACCCACACTTTGAGTGTGTTATATTAATATTTTTCAATATTTGTTTGTAGAATTTGGCTGCATATTAGTGCCTTGCGTCTAGAAAGGAAAKAAGTTCAAAGGCTTTCACCCCTTGAGGACAGCACTTCACAGGTTATGCTTTCAAGGGAGAGGGCGCTAGTCCCTTACCCCAAGCCCAAACCAGACGCTCGCTTGCATCCGTGTGCGCCATCGTGTGCAAACTGATTTTGTACCCCCACACTAAACACGATCACAACACACGCAGGTTGAAATATCAAAACAAACTCAACCAATTATATTCATTTGGGGACAGGTTGAAAAGCATTAAACATTTATGGCAATTTGGCTAGCTAGCTTGCAATTGCTAGCTAAATAGTCCTGGGATATAACTGAGTTGTTATTTTACCTGAAATCACAAGGTCCTCTACGCCAACAATTAATCCACACATAAAATGGTCAACCGAATCGTTTCTAGTCATCTCTCCTCCTTCCAGGCATTTTTTTCTTTAGACTTTATCTCTCGATTGGCATCTAACTTTCATAATAATGTGTTATACCACAACTGACCTCAGTTCATCTTTCAATCACCCACGTGGGTATAACCAATGAGGAGATGGCACGTGGGGATATGCTTCTATAAACCAATGAGGAGATGGGAGAGGCAGGACTTGCACCGCGTTCAGCGTCACAAACAGAACTGACTTCTATTTTAGCGCTTGGCAATGCAGACACTATGTGTACATTTATTWTGCAACACACGAGACGCGAGCGGTGTGGTCAGCATGTTAGACACCACCGCATGGGGTTAACACTTAATTTAATTACACATTGATTCAAATGAAATGCCAACTTGATTAAAATGTTTTTCTGATAAACTGGAGTAGGCCCCTTGTCAAGAGGCTCTACCTCTCACAAGATGCAAGCCAGATGAATGGCATCGCGGAGCGAAGCGTTTGACGCCCTCGACAACCCGACCCCTCCACAACGGTAAACAGAGGCGCCTTTCGACATTGGATACGCCAGTGCCTTCTCACACGCACAGCAGCCCTCCTCCATTTTCTGTTTGGATTGAGATCTCGCGAATGGACTTGCAGTCAAAGTCACCACCAAGTTAAAGTTAAGTTACTGTAAATAGCAACAACAAAAAATGTATCCATGCCACTCCGAGATTTCTCGGCATACTTTTGAATGATAAGGAATGAGGGGAAATGCAATGACAGCGACACAAGCTTACATCAATCTAATGCATTGTCATCAAACTACATAATATCATTCTACCATCTTGTCCCTTTCCAATCCAAGTATATCCCAATCTGTAACGCTCAGCGTCGGTGGAAGGAAGAGTGGACCAAAGCGCAGCGTGGAAAGTGTTCATGACATTTATTACAAGAAACACTCAAACAAAACAAAAAAATWAAAAAAATAATAAAAAAAACGAAGAGTTCCGTCAGGCACAGACACTAAACAGAAAATAACACCCCACAAAACCCAAACGGAAAATCACAACTTATATATGATCCCCAATCAGAGACAACGATAGGCAGCTGCCTCTGATTGGGAACCACACTGGCAAAACAACAAAGAAATAGAAAACATAGATTTTCCCACCCGAGTCACACCCTGACCCAACCAAACATAGAGAATAAAAAGGATCTCTAAGGTCAGGGCGTGACACAATCGTCAAATTAGATTTGAATGCCATACAATAGTCTTGTCCTCTAATATATAATTTACATTTTTGAGGCTGTTTCCATGACTACGGTTACCTAGGAGGGACACAACGAATTGATCAAAGGATTTTCCTGAATCAATATTTAATTATCTTTTTCAAATGCTGCATAATCTTCAAATCAAACTTTTTTGGAAGTCGTGGTCCTTTCTCCTGTCCCTATTACGTCTTCTGATTGCATATGTGTTTTATCAGGGTAAAGGATGGTTACATCAAGTATTTCTTTTGGAAGTATTGAATGTATCCTCTTACAGATGTTTTTTTTTTATTTTTTATTTTTTTTTTTAACCAGGTAGGCCAGTTGAGAATAAGTTCTCATTCACAACTGCGACGTGGCCAAGATAAAGCAAAGCAGTGCGACAAAATCAGCAACATAGAGTTACACATGGAATAAACAAACGTACAGTCAATAACACAATAGAAAAAAATCTATGTACAGTGAGTGCAAATGTAGAAGATTAGGGAGGTAAGGCAATAAATAGGCCATAGAGGTGAAATAATTACAATTTAGCATTAACACTGGAGTGATATATGTGCAGATGATGATGTGCAAGTAGAGATACTGGGGTGCAAAAGAGCAAAAAGATAAATAACAATATGGGGATGAGGTAGTTGGGTGTGCTATTTACAGATTGGCTGTGTACAGGTACAGTGATGGGTAAGCTGCTCTGACAGCTGATGCTTAAAGTTTGAGAGGGAGATATCAGTCTCCAGCGATTTTTGAAATTCGTTCCAGTAATTGGCAGCAGAGCACTGGAAGGAAAGGCGGCCAAAGGAGATGTTGGCTTTGGGGATGACCAGTGAAATTTACCTGCTGAAGCGCGTGCTACGGGTGGGTGCTGCTATGGTGACCAGTGAGCTGAGATAAGGCGGGGCTTTACCTAGCAAAGACTTATAGATGACCTGGAGCCAGTGGGTTTGGCGACGAATATGTAGCGAGGGCCAGCCAACGAGAGCATACAGGTCGCAGTGGTGGGTAGTATATGGGGCTTTGGTGACAAAACGGATGGCACTGTGATAGAAAATATAAAATTTGCTGAGTAGAGTGTTGGAGGCTATTTTATAAATGACATCGGCGAAGTCAAGAATCAGTAGAATAGTCAGTTTACGAGGGAATGTTTGGCAGCATGAGTGAAGGAGGTTTTGTTTGCGAAATAGGGAGCCAATTCTAGATTTAATTTTGGATTGGAGATGCTTAATGTGAGTCATGAAGGAGAGTTTACAGTCTAACCAGACACCTAGGTATTTGTAGTTGTCCACATATTCTAAGTCAGAACCATCCAGAGTAGTGATGCTAGTCCTGCGGGCAGCAATCTGTTGAAGAGCATGCATTTAGTTTTACTAACATTTAAAAGCAGTTGGAGGCCATGGAAGGAGTGTTGTATGATATTGAAGCCCGTCTGGAGGTTAGTTAACACAGTGTCCAAAGAAGGGTCAGATGTATACAGAATGGTGTCGTCTGCATAGAGGTGGATTAGAGAATCACCAGCAGCAAGAGCGACATCATTGATATATACAGAGAAAGAGGGGCCCGAGAATTGAACTCTATGGCACCCCCATAGAGACTGCCAGAGGTCTGGACAACAGGCCCTCCGATTTGACACAKTGAACTCTATCTGAGAAGTAGTTGGAGAACCAGGCGAGGCAGTCATTTGAGAAACCATGGCTGTTGAGTCTGTCGATAAGAATGCGGTGATTGACAGAGTTGAAAGCCTTGGCCAGGTCGATGAAGACGGCTGCACAGTACTGTATTTTATTAATGGTGGTTATGATATCGTTTAGGACCTTGAGCGTGGCTGAGGTGCACCCATGACCAGCTCGGAAACCAGATTGCATAGTGGAGAAGGTACAGTGGGATTCAAAATTGTCGGTGATCTGTTTGTTAACTTGGCTTTCGAAGATTTTAGGAAGGCAGGGCAGGATAGATATAGGTCTATAACAGTTTGGGTCTAGAGTGTCTCCCCCTTTGAAGAGGGGGATTACCGCGGCAGCCTTCCAATCTTTGGTGATCTCAGACGATACAAAAGAGAGGTTGAACAGGCTAGTTATAGGGGTTGCAACAATTTCGGCAGATCATTTTAGAAAGAGAGGGTCCAGATTGTCTAGCCCAGCTGATTTGTAGGGGTCCAGAATTTGCAGCTCTTTCAGAACATCAGTTTGCTGGATTAGGGTGAAGGAGAAGCGGGGGGGGGGAGGCTTGGGCAAGTTGATGCAGAGTTGTTGGCCGGGGTAGGGGTAGCCTTAGAAAATTGCTTGTTGAAATMATCGATTATCATTGATTTATCGGTGGTAACAGTGTTTCCTAGCCTCACTGCAGTGGGCAGCTGGGAGGAGGTGCTCTTATTCTCCATGGACTTTACAGTGTCCCAAAACTTTTTGGAATTAGTGCTACAGGATGCAAATTTCTATTTGAAAAAGCTAGCCTTAGCTTTCCTAACTGACTGTGTATATTGGTTCCTGACGTCCCTGAACTGTTACATATCGAGGGGGCTATTCGATGCTAATGCAGAACGCCACAGGATGTTTTTGTGCTGGTCAAGGGCAGTCAGGTCTGGGTTGAACCAAGGTCTATATCTGTTCTTAGTTCTACGTTTTTTGAATGGGGCATGCTTATTTAAGATGGTGATGAAAGCATTTTTAAATAGCAACCAGGCTTCCTCTACTGATGGGATGAGGTCAATATGCTTCCAGGATACCTGTGCCAGGTCGATTTGAAAGGCCTGCTCGCTGAAGTGTTTTTGGGAGCGTTTGACAGTGCTGAGGGGTGTGCGATTGCGGGCATCTAGCTTAGATTGTAGGACAGCCAAGGTGTTAAGCATATCCCAGTTTAGGTCACCTAACAGTATGAACTCTGAAAGATAGATGGGGGGAAATCAATTCACATGTGGTGTCCAGGGCACCGCTGGGGGCTGAGGGGGTCTATAACAAGCGGCAACAGCGAGAGACTTATTTCTGGAAAGGTGGATTTAAGCCAGGTGATCATAGGGTCCAATGAGCAGCAATAGGTGAGTTAGGGAGCTGTCCAGTAGTCGCTACTACGCTAGGCGAGCTGGAGACACGGCGATTCAGACAGCTAGCGGGCCTGGGCTAGCAGATGGGCCTTTGGCGACGTCGCAATGGAAAAGCCACGGCAGACCAGTCGTGTTGGATTGGGAGGGGCTCTGTGTCGGCAATAAAGGGTCCAGGCTAATTGGAAAAAGAGGAATTGTATCCCAAGAAATAGCTGGCAAACATCTTTGGCTCGCCGGGAGATGGGCCTAGCTTGAGACTAGCTCAAGGCTAACTGGTGCTTGCTTCGGGACAGAGGCTTTAGCCAGCAGTAGCCACTCGAGTGCAGCTAGCTAGCTGAGATGATCCGGTGCAATGGACCAGGGCTTGCGGCAGGAATCCGGTGATGAGGTAGAGAAAAAGCAGTCCGATATGCTCAGGGTTGATATCGCGCTGTGCAGACTGGCAGGTATTGACCGAGCTGAAGCTGGCTGGTGTCTGAGTTAACGGTGAAGACCGCTAGCAGTTGCTAACAGACTACTAGCTAGTAGCAAGTTAGCTGGCTAGCTTCTGATGGGGGTTCCGATTCTAGATTATAAAAATAGCAGATCCTTACCACACTAGGGGAGGTGAGTTGCAGGAAAGTATATTCAGTTCGTAGATTGGAAAGTGATTTTAAAATATATACAAAATATAAACGGAAAAAAACGAGGAAAACAACTATTTACACAAGACGGAAACGAGACAAACACACGTCCGACTGCTACACCACCATTACAGTGATAGTTCACCACCACTGCAGAAAGTATGTATAGCTTAATAATTTTTAATTATCTTGAAAGCACTGCGTACATGACGACGGCCTTCAATCAGTACATTTCTGCACTCTTTTATTTGTTTGTTTGACTGGCAAACATTCATATTCATCTTCAATATTTTCATACTGAATMAAATGTTTTTGCCCTACAGGGCAAATGGGCAGTTTGGATTGTTGGTATAACTGAACAAGACACATGGTTTTTGAACATGAAGTCATGACCGACAATGTGTAAGTAAGGCCAAGGTTATCTGTCTGGGTCAATAGGATGAAGACTTTGATATTGACCTCTGGCTCTTTTGACATCACTGGATTATCACTATCGTGTTGAGAGACAGGCTCTTCACTGAGAACTACATAAAAGCAGAGTCATCAAGGAACGTTATTCATTGGTTTTTGTTTCCTTCGCCATATCTTACTGCTGTTGCTAAACCAGGGCCTATTTCATTTGAAATACTTTAAGATTTAGACTTAGACTGTGAGAGAGTGAGTCTCCAGACGTGGACCAGGCATTCACTTGTGTGTGACTCGTGTGTGTCTGCTTGCAGTTTAAAATAGCCTCAGTGAAACTGATCACTAGTGCTGAGCATCAGTGAAAACCACTTGGATCAGGTTTCTGGAGCTGGAATTAGGCCGCAACATCAGTAATATCTGTGTGCGTCATATGAAATCATTCAGTGTTTGAAATGCTGAATTAGTTTGAATTGGTTGAAAACCATCAATCTTTGCCGCTGCATTTGAGAATGTGCTGTTCGTGGAAGAAGAACATTCCAGTTAACCATGATTGTATTCTGTCCTAATTTATCGAAGCTAAATGCTTTACCACTAGGTGGCATTGTTATTCTTTGACTCTTTTATAAATGAGGTACTGTATCAGTTCAATATAGGCTAGATATCTCATTAATCTTGGCTTGAGATTAATGTTTACTGTGAAGTAATAATAGAGAAATGCACAATAATAATTTTAGGCCCATTTGAAAATGGGATTTTCTCAGGACACTGATGTTGAGCTGGAATAYGCGTTTATATGGCATTCCTTTTTTACAGAACCATTTAGCTCAGAAGACTGAGTTCAGCCTTAAAACTCTATTACACATGAATATACATTCTGATGGGTGTATAGAATTTGAAGACCCATGGTAACACTAGCTACATGTTCTAATGTTAACATCTAAAGAAAGAGCCCCATGCTGTACACTTGGCTCCTTTTTTATTAATTTGAGGAATAAATCAGTAATATTGTAAAAGCATCTGGAGAGGTGGACTTCGGGTCTTGGGTACCGTACATTAGGACTGATAAAAGGGAAAATCATCATCCTTCATTTACATCAGAAGGACTATCTGACTATTCATACAAATATTATTGATGTATTGATTTGAGTTCCCTACTAATGAAAACAGCCACCGGTCCTCGCTTTGATCCAAGGGGATATGCAGACAAATAGTCAAGTCCGCCAATTTCCTCTTCAGGAAAATCTGAGCCGGATACATTGATGAACTAATAACTGAAAATATAACATTTCTGCTGAAGCCAGAAGGTTATTTTGAGTTTTCTTTCCTTTTGTATAATTCAGTAATGTGAAACTAGAATTGACCATGTGAAATCCAAGCCTCAAATTAATTTTTGCAGATGAAAAGACCTATTAGTAATCCTCAACTATCTTACAGGATGTTTAAAGAACCTGGAGAGAAGTTTTTCTATTTGAAAACATTATTGTAGCTTTTTATGTCCCTGAAAGAAACTTCTTCACAAGCAGCGTCTTTCTGAATCTCCTTCCTGTTTTTTTTCCTGCACTATGCTGCTTTAACAAGCTCAAACACCAGACTTGTTGAAACATGAAAGACAGTGTCAAAGGTGTCACCTTTTAATTGCTTCATCACTTTGACCCTGATATTACASTGGAGCTCCAACGATCATCTATCATGCTATGAGCTCAACGAACAAGTTTTAGGATATGTGACACACAGGGAGACTTTTGTTATGTTAAAACTATAGTGTGCCATATTAAATCACATATTGTCCCATGACCTAATGTGTAGAGGACTGCAATCATTTTGGAAAATGGCATAAAACATAATTTAATTCAAAGTACACCGTCTGGGATTATCTTTTATACCACCGTCCTCTCTCCCTGTCTACCTGGGAAAGACTGTCGAATATCCTGCTCTCTTGACAGACTGACTGAAAGCACCTCCCAACCAGCCTGCGGCTATTTGCTATATATCACTGGCAACCCCAAGTACAGTACCAGTGAAAAAACTCAGCCGAAGCAGTAATTCATCAAGAGATGACTGGACTAGTATATATCTTTCTGTCTTGGGCCCAATAGCTTTTCCTGTCTGAGTGGTGTTACTCCAGACGGGAATGATAACTCTACTCTAATAATAATGGAACGCTGCGTAGAATTCATGATGGACGAGACCCTCTTGTAGAAATACGTTTTTAATAAAGCACACTTCTTTAATAACAAGTCAACTCTTTGTGGAATCCACTCCGAAAGAAAATCACTGGTGTTAAAACCCAGTGGAGAGAACACAAATCCCGACCCAACTCACCTGTGGAAAGTGGACTCCCGAGTGGCGCAGCTGTCRAAGGCACTGCATATCAGTGCTAGAGTTGGCACTGCAGTCCCTGGTTCGAATCCAGGATGTATCACATCTGGCTGTGTTTGGGAGCCATAGGGCGGTGCACAATTGGCCCAGTGACTAGGTTTGGCTGGGTAGGCTGTCATTATAAATAAGACTTTGTTCTTAATTTACTTGCCTGGTAAAATAAACCTGTGCTTAATAAGCAAGTCAATGTTCACAGAATCTACTGTCATCTGTGAATGAGTTGGCACTCAATGTTATTACACTGAACAAAATAAAAATGCTACAATTTCAAAGATGTTACAGTTCATAGAAGGAAATCAGTCCCTAATCTATGGATTTCAGATGACTGCGAATACAGATATGCATCTGTTGGTCACAGGTCAGAAAACCAGTCAGTGTTTGGCGTGACCACCATTTGCCTCATGCAGCGCAACACTTCTTCACATAGTTGATCAGGCTGTTGATTGTGGCCTGTGGAATGTTGTCCCTCGTCAATGGCTGTACAAAGTTGCTGGAAATTGAAGGGAACTGGAACACGCTGTTGTAAAAGTCAATCCAAAGCATCCCAAACGGGCTCAATGGGTGACATGTCTGGTGAGAAAGGAGGCCATGGAAGAACTGGGACATTTTCAGCTTCCAGGAATTYTGTACAGATCCTTGCGTCATGGGGCTAGGCATTATCATGCTGAAACATGAGGTGACGGCGGCAGATGAATGGCACGAACAATGGGCATCAGGATCCCGTCACGGTATCGCTGTGCATTGAAAATGAAATGCCAGCCCATACCATAACCCCACCACCACCATGGGGCACTCTGTTCCCAACGTTGACATCAGAAAACCGCTCGCCCACACAACGCCATACCGCATGCCATTTGCCCGGTACAGTTGAAACCGGGATTCATTCGTGAAGAGCACACTTCTCCAGCATTCAAGTGGCCATCGAAGTTGAGCATTTTCAATCAATCAAATATATTCATAAAGCCCTTCTTACATCAGCTGATGTCACAAAGTGCTGTACAGAAACCCGGCCTAAAACCCCAAACAGCAAGCAATGCAGGTGTAGAAGCACGGTGGCTAGGAAAATCTCCCTAGAAAGGCCAGAACCTAGGAAGAAACGTAGAGAGGATCCAGGCTATGAGGGGTGGCCAGTCCTTTTCTGGCTGTGCCGGGTGGAGATTATAACAGAACATGGCCAAGATGTTCAAATGTTCATAGATGACCAGCAGGGTCAAATAATAATCAAAATGGTTGTCGAGGGTGCAACAGGTCAGCACCTCAGGAGTAAATGTCAGATCATTCAGAGTATCTCTACCGCTCCTGCTGTCTCTAGAGAGTTGAAAACAGCAGGTCTGGGACAGGTAGCATGTCCGGTGAACAGGTCAGGGTTCCATAGCCGCAGGCAGAAGAGTTGAAACTTTAGCAGCAGCACGGACAGGTGGACTGGGGACAACAAGGAGTCATCAGGCCAGGTAGTGCTGAGGCTTGGTCCTAGGGCTCAGGTCCTCAGAGAGAGAGAGAGGTGCAGCATAGATACTGGAGACTGAAACCAGGGTGGGTGGCGGGATACTGTGGCCCCGTCCGACGATAACCCCGGACAGGGCCAACTAGGCAGGATGTAACCCCACCCACTTTGCCAAAGCACAGCCCCCGCACCACTAGAGGGATATCAACAGACCACCAACTAACTACCCTGATACAAGGCTGAGTATAGTACACGAAGATCTCCTCCACCGCACAAGCCAAGGGGGGCGCCAACCCAGACAGGAAGATCACGTCAGTGACTCAACCCACTCAAGTGACGCACCCCTTCTAGGGACGGCATGGAAGAGCACCAGTAATCCAGTGACTCAGCCCCTGTAATAGGGTTAGAGGCAGAGAATCCCAGTGGAGAGAGGGGAGCCGGCCAGGCAGAGACAGCAAGGGCGGTTCGTTGCTCCAGTGCCTTTCCGTTCACCTTCACACTCCTGGGCCAGACTACACTCAATCATAGGACCTACTGAAGAGTTGAGTCTTCAATAAAGACTTAAAGGTTGGAAAAAAGCTGTCCTTGAAACAGTCTTGATATGTTTGTCAAAAGAGAGATCAGGGTCCAGAGTAACGCCGAGGGCTTTCACAGTTTTATTTGAGACAATTGTACAACCATCAAGATTAATTGTCAGATTCAACAGAAGATCTCTTTGTTTCTTGGGACCTAGAACAAGCATCTCTGTTTTGTCCGAGTTTAAAAGTAGAAAGTTTGCAGCCATCCACTTCCTTATGTTTGAAACACAGGCTTCCAAGGAGAGCAATTTTGGAGCTTCACCATGTTTCATCAAAAAGTACAGCTGTGTGTCATCCGCCTAGCAGTGAAAGATAACATTATGTTTCCGAATGGTATAATAAATAGTGAAAACAATAGTCGTCCTAAAACAGAGCCTTGAGGAACACCGAAATCTACAGTTGATTTGTCGGAGGACAAACCATCCACAGAGARGAACTGATATCTTTRCGAAATATAAGATCTAAACCAGMCCAGAACTTGTTTGTGTAGTCCAATTTGGGTTTCCAATCTCTCCAAAAGAATGTGGTGATTGACGGTATCAAAAGCAGCACTAAGGTCTAGGAGCACGAGGACAGATGTAGAGCCTTGTTCTGACGCCATTAAAAGGTCATTTACCACCTTCACAAGTACAGTCTCAGTGCTATGATGGGGTCTAAAAGACTGAAGTGTTCCGTATACATTGTTTGTCTCAGGAAGGCAGTGATTTGCTGCGCAACAGCTTTTTCAGCATTTTTTGAGAGGAATGAGAGATTCGATATAGGCCGATAGTTTTTTATATTTTCTGGGTCAAGGTTTGGCTTTTTCAAGAGAGGCTTTATTACTGCCACTTTTAGTGAGTTTGGTACACATCCAGTGGATAGAGAGCCATTTATTATGTTCAACAAAGGAGGGCCAAGCATAGGAAGTAGCTCTTTCAGTAGTTTCGTTGGAATAGGGTCCAGCTTGAAGGTTTAGAGGCCATGATTATTTTCATAATTGTGTCAAGAGATATAGTTCTAAAACACTTGAGTGTCTCCCTTGATCCTAGGTCCTGGCAGAGTTGTGCAGACTCAAGACAACTGAGCTATGTAGGAATATGCAGATTTAAAGTGTCCGTAATTTGCTTTCTAATGATTATGATCTTTTCCTCAATGAAGTTCATGAATTTATTACTGATAGTGAAAGCCATCCTCTCTTGGGGAATGCTGATTTTTAGTTAGCTTTGCGACAGTATCAGAAATAAATTTGGGATTGTTCTTATTTTCCTCAATTAAGTTGTAAAAATAGGATGATTGAGCAGCAATGAGGGCTCTTCGATAATGCATGGTACTGTCTTTCCAAGCTAGTCGGAAGACTTCCAGTTTGGTGTAGCACCATTTCCGTTCCATTTTTCTGGAAGCTTGCTTCAGAGCTCGGGTATTTTCTGTATACCAGGGAGCTAATTCCTCATGACAATTATTTTCTGTTTTTAGGGGTGCGACTGCATTGCGAAAGGTTAAATTGAGTTCCTCAGTTAGGTGGTTAATTTATTTTTGTACTATGCCGTCCTTGGGTAGACAGAGGGAGTCTGGATGAGCATCTAGGAATCTTTGGGTTGTCCGAGAATTTATAGCACGACTTTTGATGATCCTTGATTGGGGTCTGAGCAGATTATTTGTTGCGATTGCAAACGTAATAAAATGGTGGTCCGATAGTCCAGGATTATGAGGAAAAACATTAAGATRCACAACATTTACTCCATGGGACAAATCTAGGTCCAGAATATGACTGGGGCAGTGAGTAGGTCCGGAGACATGTCGGACAAAGCCCGCTGAGGCGATGATGGCTCCGAAAGCCTTTTGGAGTGGGTCTGTGAATATTAAAGTCACCAAATATTTGAGTATTATATGCCATGACTACGAGGTCCGATAGGAATTCAGGGAACTCAGTGAGGAACGCTGTATATGGCCCAGGAGGCCTGTAAACAGTAGCTATAAAAAGWGATTGAGTAGGCTGCATAGATTTCATGACTAGAAGCTCAAAAGACGAAAACGTCATTTTTTTTTTGTAAATTGAAATTTGCTATCGTAAATGTTAGCAACACCTCCGCCTTTGCGGGATGCGTGGGGGATATGGTCACTAGATTAACCAGGAGGTGAGGCCTCATTTAACACAGTAAATTCATCAGGCATAAGCCATGTTTCAGTCAGGCCAATCACATCAAGATTATGATCAGTGATTAGTTAATTGACTATAACTGCCTTGGAAGTGAGGTTTCTAACATTAAGTAGCCCTATTTTCAGATGTGAGGAATCACAATCTCTTTCAATGGTGTCAGGAATGGAGGAGGTCTTTATRCRAYTGAGATTGCTAAGGCGAACACCGCCATGTTTAGTTTTMCCCAACCTAGGTCGAGGCACAGACACGGGCCTCAATGGGGATAGCTGAGCTGACTACACTGACTGTGTTAGTGGCAGACTCCACTAAGCTGGCAGGCTGCCTGGCCTGCACCCTATTTCATTGTGGAGCTAGGGGAGTTAGAGCCCTGTCTATGATCGTTGATAAGATGAGAGCACCCSTCCAGCTAGGATGGAYTCRGTRYCTCCTCAYCAGYRRAGGCTTGGTCCTGTTTGTGGGTGAGTCCCAGAAAGAGGGCCAATTATCTACAAATTCTATKTTTTGGYAGGGGCAGAAAACAGTTTTCAACCAGCGATTGAGRMSTGAGACTCTGCTYTAGAGCTCYTCACTCCCCCWAACTGGGAGGGGGCCAGAGACAATTACTCGATGCCGACACATCTTTCTAGCTGATTTACACGCTGAAGCTATGTTGCACTTGGTGACCTCTGACTGTTTCATCCTAACATTGTTGGTGCCGACGTGGATAACAATATCCCTAAACTCTCTACACTCGCCAGTTTTAGCTTTAGCCAGCACCATCTTCAAATTAGCCTTAACGTCAGTAGCCCTGCCCCCTGACAGTGTATGATCGCTGGATGATTCGTTTTAAGTCTAGTACTGTGGGTAATGGAGTCGATAATGACTAGGGTTTTCAATTTGTCAGAGCTAATGGTGGGAGGCTTCGGCGTCTCAGACCCTGTAACGGGAGGAGTAGYGACCAGAGAAGGCTCGGCCTCAGACTCCGACTCGCTGCCTAATGGGGAGAACCAGTTGAAAGTTTATCTCGGCTGAATGAGCGACACCGGTTGAGCATTCCTACAGCATTTCCTTCCAGAAGCCATGAGAAAATTGTCCGGGTGCGGGGACTGTGAGAGGTTACTGTTACTACTTAGCTTCGGCTGGTGGAGGTCCTGGCGAACCACGTCCAGATAAAGCGTCCGGAGTGAAAAAGTTTAATGAAAAAAGTCGAGCGAGGGATACACTAAAAATATAAACGGTAATTAAAAAGTAAAAACCGTAAAGTTGGCAGGTAGCAAAGTAAGGTTAGCAACAAAACGCACAGCAGCACGTAAACAAGTCCCACTGAAGTCAGTTACGATGCTGAACTGCAGTCAGGTCAAGACCCTGGTGAGGATGACAAGGTGCAGATGAGCTTCCCTGAGACTGTTTCTCACAGTTTGTGCAGAAATTCTTTGGTTGTGTAAACCCACAGTTTCATCAACTGTCTGGGTAGCTGTTCTCAGACGATCCCACAGGTGAAGAAGCTGGCTGTGGTGGTCCTGAGCTGGAATGGTTACACGTGGCCTGTGGTTGTGAGGCCGGTTGGAGGTACTGCAAAATTCTCTAAAACAACATTGGAGGCGGTTTATGGTAGAGAAATTAACATTCAGTTCTCTGGCAACAGTTCCGGTGGACATTCCTGCAGTCAGCATGTCATTTCCATCTGTGGCATTGTGTTGTGTGACAAAATTGCAAATTTTAGAGTGGCCTTTTATTGTCCCCAGCAAAAGGTACACCTCTGTAATGATCATGCTGTTTAATCATCTTCTTGATATGTCACACCTGTCAGGTGGATAGATTATGCTGGCAAATGAGAAATGCTCACTAACAGGGATGTAAACAAATGTGTGCACAAACATTTTGAGAAGTAAACTTTTTGTACACATGGAAACTGAATGGCATCTTTTATTTTAGCTCATGAAACATGGGACCAACACTTTACATGTTGCGTTTATATTTCTGTTCAGTGTAATTCACCAGAGGAAGACATACTTCACTATGGCAGGGTCTGGGAATAACTTTCTGGTCCATTCGCCGAAGAGGCCTAAAACAATATGTGACCCATTTTCAACAACCTTCCCTTAGAGTGGCAGTGCAGCTACTGTACTATGGTCGTTGTTGCTTAAGAGGTAGCTAGTCCCAGTCTCTTGGCAGGTCTTGGCTGCTTGTCACATCCTGGTCTTCTGCCCATGGAGCATATTTCTTCCTCTTATCTTCAGAAAAAATGAGATTGAGGTGTAAATGAAATATGGCATCCCAGCTAATCATCTTCTTCCATAATGGCGTTACGATCATTACTTTTGGCTTTATGACCGTCACTTAGCACCAGCCATGCTGCGACCTTACCCTTTGCCTGAAGGAAATGATGCTAATAATTTAGGCTAACATGCTGAAAGTGCCCGTCTTAGGCAATGCTGGAGGTTCACAGAATTCCATCCATCCAGTGCAGGCAGATGAGCTGTCTAATATGTCACATAGTAATGGCCTCTTGAGATCCTCCTGCTGTCAGGCTCCCTCTGATCAGCATGAATAAAACGGCAATAGAAGAAGGGTGATGGGGAATGCTCTTTTGATGTTTGACCTGTCAAGTCCATACGTCAAAAGTGTAAGCGGTGATGGAGGAGCAATGGATCTCATCCTGCAGATAACTGTATTGCTGGAAATAAGGCTTACATTGTCAGCCTTAACCAAGAAATAGTCTTACTGTGTGATGTGTAGACAATAGTAGGGTTTCCTGCATTGACCATGTTGTATCTGTGGTCTGTTGCCTTGTTGTTATGTTAAATTTAACATTTATTTAACTAGGCAAGTCAGTTAAGAACAAATTCTAATTTACAATGACGGACTACCGGGGAACAGTGGGTTAACTGCCTTGTTCAGGGGCAGAACGACAGATGTTTACCTTGTCAGCTCAGGGATTCGATCCAGCAACCTTTCGCTTACTGGCCCAACGGGCCCAATAGGTTTTTTTCACAACTGTCTAGATGTGCTTGGACCATGTTAGTTTGTCTCTGATGTGGACACCAAGGTACTTGAAGCTCTCAACCTGCTCCACAACAGCATGTTGATGTTTAATGATGTGTTTAAATGTAATGATGGTGTTGGAGTCGTGCCTGGCCGTGCAGTCATGAGTGAACAGGGAGTACAGGAGGGAGTTGAGCACTCACCCCTGAGAGGCCCCTGTGTTGAGGATCAGCGAGGCGGATGTGTTGTTACCTACCCTTACCACCTGGGGGCTGCTTGTCAGGAAGTCTAGGATCCAGTTGCAGAGGGAGGTGTTTAGTCCCTGGGTCCTTAGCTTAGTGATGCACTATGGTGTTGAACGCTGAGCTGTAGTCAATGAATAGCATTCTCACATAGGTGTTCCTTTTGTCCAGGTGGGAAAGGGCAGTGTGGAGTGCAATAGAGATTGCATCATCTGTGGATCTGTTGGTGTGGTATGCAAATTGGAGTGGGTCTAGGGTTTCTGGGATAATGGTGTTGATGTGAGCCATAACCAGCCTTTCAAAGCATGTCATGGCTACAGACGTGAGTGCTACGGGTCGGTAGTCATTTAGGCAGGTTGCCTTAGTGTTATTCGGCACAGGGACTGTGGTGGTCTGCTTGAAACACATTGGTATTACAGACTCAGACAGGGAGAGGTTGAAAATGTCAGTGAAGACACTTGCCAGTTGGTCAGCGCAAGATCGGAGTACCCGTCCTAGTAATCCGTCTGGTCCAGCGGCCTTGTGAATGTTGACCTGTTTAAACTTCTTACTCACATCGGCTGCAGAGAACTTGATCGCACTGTCATCTGGACCAGCTGATGCTCTCATGCATGTTTCAGTGTTACTTGCTTAGAAGCGAGCATAGAAGTTATTTTGTTTGGTAGGCTCGTGTCACTGGGCAGCTCTCGGTTGTGCTTCCCTTTGTAGTCTGTAATAGTTTGCAAGCCCTGCCACATCCGACGAGCGTCAGAGCCGGTGTAGTACGATTCGATCTTAGTCCTGTATTGATGCTTTGCCTGTTTGATGGTTCGTCGGAGGGCATAGCGGGATTTCTTATAAACTTCCGGATTAGAATCTACCCTTTAGCTCAGTGTGAATGTTGCCTGTAATCCATGGCTTCTGATTGGGGTATGTACGTACAGTCACTGTGGGGACAACGTCCTCGATGCACTTATTGATAAAGCCAGTGACTGATGTGGTGTACTCCTCAATACCATTGGAAGAATCCCGGAACATATTCCAGTCTGTGCTAGCAAAACTGTCCTGTAGTTTAGCATCTGCTTCATCCTACCACTTTTTTATAGACCAAGTCCCTGGTGCTTCCTGCTTTAATTTTTGCTTGTAAGCAGGAATCAGGAGGATAGAGTTATGGTTTGATTTGCCAATTGGAGGGCGAGGGAGAGCTTTGTACGCGTCTCTGTTTGTGATGTAAAGGTGGTCTAGAATTGTTTTCCCTCTGGTTGCACATTTAACATGCTGACAGAAATTTGGTAAATCTGATTTAAGTTTCCCTGCATTAAAGTCACCCGCCACCAGGAGCGCCGCCTCTGGGTGAACGTTTTTCTGTTTGCTTATTGGTGGAATACAGCTCATTGAGTGCGGTTTTAGTGCCAACTTCGCTCTACGGTGGTATGTAGACAGCTACGAAAGATACAGATGAAAACTATCTAGGTAAATAGTGTGGTCTACAGCTTATCATGAGATACTCTACCTCAGGCGAGCAAAACTTGGAGACTTCCTTAGATATCGTGCACAAGCTGTTGTTTACATTATTGCATAGGCCCCTGCCCCTTGTCTTACCAGATGCTGCTGTTCTGTCTTCCAGATAACATAAGATATTACAGTTTTTAATGTCCCTTTGGTAGGATACACTTGCTTTCAGTTCATCCCATTTATTATCCAGCGATTGAACATTAGCTAGCAGAATGGAAGGCAAGGGCAGATTAGCCACTTTTTGATCTTTTGCCTCGAAATCTAAGTTTCATTCTTCAGCGACTCACAGGTATCGGGGCCTGGTTGGGTGTGTGCAGTATATCCCTCGCGTCCGACTCATTGAGGAAGAACTCCTCATCCAATTTGAGGTGAGTAATCCCAGTTCTGATGTCCAGAAGCTCTTTTCGGTCATAAGAGACGGTAGCAGCAACATTATGTACAAAACGAGTTACGTAGAAAGCGAAAAAACAAACAAAATAGCATGATCGGTTGAGAGCCGATAAGACGGCAGTCCTACTCTCCGTCGCCACCATGAATGCATGACATTTGTCAGAGTTTTTTCTTTCAAGTTTTTTTCCTAGCCTAAGCGAAAAGATAGGAGATTTGTCTAAGTGTTTTTCTATGAAGGCACAAGGCGAGACCCAGATGCAGACACAGGAGGCAGCTAGTTGGAGTCTTACAATGTTTAATAATCCAAAGGTGTAGGCAAGAGAATGGTCGTGGACAGGCAAAAAGGTCAAAACCAGATCAGAGTCCAGGAAGTACAGAGTGGCAGGCGGGTATGGTCAGGCAGGCGGGTACGGAGTCCAGAAACAGGCAAGGGTCAAAACCGGGAGGACTAGGAAAAGGAGACTAGCAAAAGACTTTTCCAAGCCACAGTTGTTTAAAGTATATCATCCAAGACAAAGGCAAAGGCCCTTTCACAGCAATGTCTTCAAATGTACTATAGAGTCTTGAATATATTAGGCTTGAATTTTCACTTATTGTTTTGATATTTCTTTGAACATGTACTGTAAAAAAAAAAGTAAAGTCTGATTGAAATCTTCTGTCCATATCCTCTTCAAATATTGATTAAGTTGCAATTGCTCAAGAGAAAATAAAATATAACATTATCACACATTTCGTGGACAGTAAACCGTCAAACTTGAAAGGTGTGATCCAGTGTCTGTATTTACCTTGTCCGGATCATGGGTGGGCTATTCACAGTCCCTTGCCAGTTTTTAACCAATCAGCATTCAGGATTAGACCCACCCTTTGTACAAAATATGACGGATTGCCAGATGAAGAAATAAATTGTAGTTTTGGAAGCAAAGTGTGAAAAAAATGCTTGTTCAATTTAAGGTGTGTTTGAAATGGGATTGTGTACTCATTTAATGTTTTTGCTGCCGCCTGGGCTGTTTCCGACCTTGGACAAGGCAATATGGAGTGAAAACCAAATATGTGTGTGTAATCCATCACCTCTCATCATAACAACCATTCATCCTGTTGCTGCTATGCTGGACTTCTTTCAGTATTTTACAACACAGCAATAAAATGAAAAAGGGGAGAATTTTTTTTTAACACATTTTACAATGACAAGGTTTACAGATTGCGCTCTCTCCAGATATTTCAGAAATTATTTAAGACTTGTCAACTCATTAATATACTTCAGGCATGTTTCTCAGTCAAGTGTCTATCCCGTGCCAGCAGCAATGTCGAGGGCTAGCTGACATGGACAAGCCAAGTTCTTCCTGGAGGTTGAGAAGTAAGACATTAGGTGATTTGATTTTAATTTAGTAATCCCTCTAGGCTCCCTCTCGCTGTCACATGGAGTGAGCAGTGACACTGTACTTATTTTAAACCCATCCAGCTAAAGCAAACTTATTCACCTCCTAAAGTGTTACTTCTATAAAGAAAAATCCCTTTACTTTAAGTTGTCAATAGATAATTTAACACATTCGACATCAAACAAGAGCTCTTTCCTCCTGAACATGACTGTTTTTTTGACAGATAACCATGAAATTGATGGTAATGCTACAATTTTGATTCATGGAATATGTGGGAAGCATAGCCAAATGCTTTCACTCTAAATGCACTCTCCTCTCAAATGGAATATGTGTTTATCATGAAATGAGATGCCATCTACTTGCACTGCATCCGTATCAGTTGATACCAGACTACTGCATCATGATGATTGAAGACAAACCACTGTGTTCTTTTAGCCAGGTTTATTTATATTTCTTTTGTTTTGTTCTTTTAACCCATGAGATACAGCTATGGGGTCCCTGTAACATATGATTTAACGATGCCACCGCATGCAACAGTTATAGAATCTAATCAGGGGATGCATCGCAACCACTGCAGAGACTCTGAAGAGCTAGCAGGTGTAATAATATCCCTTATATAATCATCACTGTTTTTAGTGCATTAGATTGAAAATATAAAAGATGCAGTCTTCTTGTACTTTATGTAGTCTAGACTTCCAGGACCCTGTCAAATGAAGCTTTTCTGTGTGACTTGTGATATCAATGGAAAGTCCAAATATCTTCCTGATTGTACATCATTAGTTCATAGTCACACATGCTCAGAATGAAATTAACAGTATGCGTTGAACTCTTCATTTGATTCTAGCTGCAGTTAACCTCCCTCTGTTTACTTATTAATAATGTCCAAAAATCTCTGTCCAAGGAAGGAACTCACAATTGTTTCAAACACAAAATCAGCAGGATGAAGCTCCAAATAGCTTCTAGGCATCAAATTAGCCGAACACCTGTGGGCTATTAGGATAGGGGGGTTGGAAGCTGTGCTTTGCTGTAGAGTAGCATGGAACACTGGGCCATTCCACAAAGGGTACTTGATACTGGCCAGGAGTGAATTCAGATATTCAATTTTCCACATGCAGGTGCCACATGATGGGAGCTGTGGGTGGGAGGAGAAAAAACCTGGAGTCTTCTGTACATGCTCAGAGCATATTCAACACCAAATGGGAATTATTTTGAACATTACGAGATAGGTCATATGAATTTCATTATCTTATTGGTACTGTATTAGTATGGATTGTGGGTGCAGCATATATAGGATATCATAAACACTAAAGTCAGAGGAACACCTACTGTACGTCTTAATCAAAACCCACTTTGGATTATAATGGGATTTTTCCCATGTGAAATGTTGAAAATCCAGGAAGCCATTGTCAAATGTTGCTACGATACCACCCTCCAGAAAACAAAGGAAATGAGAGTCCTTACATGTTTGAGTTTTAAAAAGCATCGGGAGGGTGCTCATTGGATTCAATTGACTTCAAGGGAAGTCAATCGCAAGACAGAATTTAGTATAGCATACATTCTTAGTCAAGAAACAAGGGCACCAATTTCTTGGAGAAGTATCTTAAGTCCTTAAATAACTGTTCTAAATGCAATCCATTTAGATGCGAGCCATTCAAGATGCAAGCCATACTGTATCTGTCTCACGATTGACTACCAGATATTTAATGAGACCTCTCCATAGGCCTCTCCATAGACCTCTCCATAGATCTCTCTATAGACCTCTCCATAGACTCTCTGTAGGCCTCTCTATAGACTCTCTGTAGGCCTCTCTATAGATCTCTCCATAGACCTCTCCATAGATCTCTCCATAGACCTCTCCATAGATCTCTCTATAGACCTCTCCATAGACTCTCTGTAGACCTCTCTATAGACTCTCTGTAGGCCTCTCTATAGATCTCTCCATAGACCTCTCCATAGATCTCTCCATAAATCTCTCTATATACATATCCATAGACCTCTCCATATGTTGTAGACATACATTATTTAAATTCCTGGTTATTTTGTATTGAGAATGACATGACTCAAAGCAAATCAACACAAGACCATTGACTCATTAATCTACTTAAAGTTACAAAGCAGGGATCCACATCGTTGGCATATGTAATTTGTAAACCTATCACCCGCTAATTAGACAGTGATGATAAACTCAGATTAGAGGACTGCTTTCACCAGTGGTTTCACATGATCTGGGCTGACTCCTAGGCCAGTGCTGAGAAGTTATGGCTGAAAGGTGCAGCCAGCCAGATATCACATGCTGGTTAAGGGGACTACCTTCAGACAGATGTCTGTTCCAGACTTGGGATACGAGGATATGTGGGAGAGAGAGAGAATGTAGGCTACCCAAGGATCAAGAGGAAACCAATGCGGGTCAGAACTTCCTTCTTTGTCAGGTTTGGATGGACTGTCAATTTACCAGAGGCGCAACTTTCACTGGAGACGGGGACATGTCCCCCGCCCCACATTCTGAAATAGCATTTCTGCACCCCCCCCCCCCCCCCCCCCCCCCCACCACCACCACACCCTTTTATTATTGGAATGTGATACATAACGAGGCAACAATGTGCTTTTACCATGTGGACGCCTCCGAGCGGCCAGGTAGGCTGTTTGGTGTGTTTATCTGACTGGATACAAATTAAATTGTCCCCCCCACTTCTACAACCAAAGTTGCGCCCCTGCAATTTACCATTTATTTTTGTCCACTTTTTGTTTTCTTTATTTCATTAAAACCCACACCACTAACCGGATCATGTTTCATTGTAACTAGCAGCAGATATATTAAGTAAGTTGAAATACCAGGAAGTCACGATAGTTAGCACATCATTTCCAAGTGTTTCAGGTAAGTATGATTGAATAGGGCTGTGAAATTAAGCAAATGCCTTGGCAGTAAACGGATACAGCAGTGGTGCAGTCCCGGTCACGTTGGCCTACTTTCATGGTAAAGCCATCACCCACCTCCTTACTCCTGGCTTGCCTCCCTGTGGGGAACATGCTACCAGAGTCTGTCCACATTTCTGCCTTCTCTCCCTTGGGCTCATTTAAACACTATGTGTAGTGTACACCTAAGGACTCTTCTGTTATTCAGCCACTCGGATGGGTAACCACAACCTTGGAGATGAGAAGAACAGTTAGATATGGCTACATCTCAGACGATAATGGATACAAACGCTAGGAGGGAAACAAGTACAATAGAGTTGAATGAATTAACATAGATTCAAATAAACCAGAATTGCAATTCGGTTCATCATAATTAACAGATATTTACATCAGTTTCCTCTTCCCTAATCGCTGCGGGATAATTATGCCATTTCGCAAAGATTGAGTGGGATGTTTTTTCCGCGCTTAACAGTGTGCATATCTTTATAGCTGGGCATGTTCCTCTGTAAGAACCGCATCAACCTCAACACAAGGCTTTAAACCAATCAGTGAACTGTCAAGACATTAAGAGCTTTGAGTTCTGCATTCACTGTGTCACGGTGTAGGTATTCATGAAGCAAGCCTTGTGTTTCCTAGCAACATAAAGTATAAAAGATGTATCCCGTTTCTCCCTCCCTCCCTCAAACCTAGGAGCAATGCAGTCAATGCAGTTGTTATATTTGAATTATGATATAGTGTGTGGAAATATACACTGAGTGTATAAAACATTAGGATCACCTTCCTAATATTGAGTTGCATCCCTTTTTGTCCTCAGAACAGCCTCAATTCGTCGGGGAATGGACTCTACAAGGTGTCGAAAGCGTTCCACAGGGTTGCTGGCCCATCTTGACCCCATTACTTCCCACAGTTGCGTCAAGATGTCTGGATGTCCTTTGGGAGATGTACCATTCTTGATACACGGGAAACTGTTGAGTGCTGAAAAACCCAGCAGCAGTTAAAAACCCTGTTTTTAACACACTCAAACCGGTGGGCCTGGTACCTACCACCATACCCCATTCAAAGGCACTGAAATATTTTGCCTTGCCCATTCACCCTCTGTATGGCACACACACACAATCCATGTCTCAACTGTCTTAAGGCTTAAACATCTTTCATTAACCTGTTTCCTCCCCTTCATCTACACTGATTGAAGTGGATTTAACAAGTGACATCAATAAGGGATCATAACTTTCACCTGGATTCACCTGGTCTTCTATGTCATGGAAAGAGCAGGTGTTCTGAATGATTTGCATCACACACCCYTAGCACACGCTCCAGCAGGCATATCTCACTGGTCATCCCCAAAGCCAATTCCTCCTTTGGCCGTCTTTCCTTCCAGTTCTCTGCTGCCAATGACTGGAACGAACTGCAAAAATCACTGAAGCTGGAGACTCATATCTCCCTCACTAACTTTAAGCACCAGCTGTCAGAGCAGCTCCACAGATCACTGCACCTGTACATAGCCCATCTGTAAATAGCCCATCCAACTACCTCATCCCCCGTACTGTTATTTATTTTATTTATTTTGCTCCTTTGCACCCCAGTATCTCTACTTGCACACTCATCTTCTGCACATCTATCACTCCAGTGTTTAATTGCTATATTGTAATTATTTCGCCACTATGGCCTATTTATTGCCTTACCTCCCTTATCCTACCTCATTTGCACACACTGTATAATAGACCTTTTCTTTTGTATTATTGAAGGCGTGTTTGTTTATTCCATGTGTAACTCTGTGTTGTTGTTTGTGTCACACTGCTTTGCTTTATCTTGGCCAGGTCGCAGTAAATGAGAACTTGTTCTCAACTAGCCTACCTGGTTAAATAAAGGTGAAATATATATATATTTTTAAATTGTAAACTCAGTGTAGACGTAAGAAGTCCCTGAATGGAATATATTTTATTTTAGGTTTCTGACAATCCCCTTTGTAAAGCAAGAAGCCACATCCTTTCCGGGTATGCAGTCCCCAACAGAATGCTGTTAAGCTTTCAAAAGAGCCTGTGTGGCTCTCCTCTTGAAAAGCAAAGCCTGGTTTTCACAGGAGAGGAGAGCAAAGCAGGACAAGGACAGGACAGAGCTGTTTGTTTGAGGCTATGCAGACAGTGCAGTGCACCGCAGTAGAGGGAGCTCAGGACTCGTGAGGAGACAAATAATGCTGCAATGCCCGGGTCTCTGTACTGTGTATTAGTGCACAACACAATGAACATTTGTTTCCTGTAGCTGTATCTATTGGTTGTACTCATTCTGTCATGGGAGGTGGCTGTATTGTGGGCTGGCAGACAGTGAACTGATAAGAAAATTGTAAATAAGAAATGCCCTTCAACTACACAAGCTCAAGAATCAGGCACAAACACTCAAATACTGGGGTAAGTGTAAATTCATAATTGCCTTTGATGGCATCGTTGAAGTCAGTCAACTATTTCAGTGATTTTCACCACCTACTCTATTGTTGGAAATGTTCACGTGTCCCACATCTTGGCCAGCGTGTTCAAGTTATCTATGGAATGTATTACACCCCAATGTTCTCTTACGGATGGATGCAAATGTCATGCATGGATGACGCATGGAGGCCTCATACTTGCGGGAATAATCTGTCAGAAAAAGATCTGTGTCCCGTGTGCTGTGGAGTGATGTTTTGACAGGGTTGGGAATCCTGCCACACTTGAAGAAATCAAACTAATATCTGTGGATCTGAAAGATGGTCTGTTAGCTGTTGTTTGGTATGGTGTGTCTTCTGGTGGCTTCACTAACAGGTCTTTAGATCAACTATATGGGTGTCCATTACTACTGGTGTCTTCATTAACTGTCCATTACAGACTCATCAGTGCCATATACTGTATGATTCACTGGATTAAACGTCTCAACTTCAATCAAAGCAAGTGTATTACTCAATCTGCAATTACACAGTTCAGAGGATTGCATTGAACTCCTCAATACTTTTTCACAGTAGAATGGTCGGACTGTCATTTTTTGACAGATTACACATTTTCTTCGCTATTACTTTGCAACAGCGGATGAAATTGTCCTAAATACGCTTGAGTTTATTTAAAATGGCTGGCTTTCAGATTGAGACTTATTGAAGCAAAAAAACGTCCAGATGCTCAAGTAAAAATGTTGTCTTGTATTCATCTATTTTTACACATTTGTTCCCTGTGGCAAGGAGGGAAGTCCTGCTTTTAGTGATTTTGAGTCGGTTCAGTCAGTAATGTTTTGCTCTGACCTTGTATTTCAGCTTGTTCTTGTTGAAAAACATGTTGCCTTTAACATTGTGTTAGTCATCTATTTGTACGTTAATTAAAACCTTATAATTTTCAGTCTATGGAATATGTGAACAATGATTACTTGGTTTTTCATGTGAAGTGAGCAATGTGTTTAATTGAGTTCATTAGAAAATGCTGTTTGTTGTGATCTGAATACTAGGAGGTAAAAGACACAGGCATTGCTCTCTCACACCTTAAGTAGGCTATAGCGTTTGAGGATGATGGTGTTTAGATGGCACCTTATGCTATTGCACACATTTTCAGCTATTTTCCAGTGTACAAATAACATGAATTTAGCAGTATGAGACTGTGATACTGTTATTTTTCTAGCTTTGTTGCCTAATTGAGGGGCAATCATTCTGAAGGCTTGAGATGAATAGACTCTCAATGCTGGACATTACCACTGCAGGGGCCATGGATTGAAGTATAAAAATATGGCCTACTAACCATTCATTTGAAATAATTGCTTGTTTTCCACCACCAATTCTGTTCCCCTGTGATGCTATTATTAAAGCAATTATGTCAACACAACCAAGCTGACGATGGAAGTCATTGTCTTTCTTGTCAAGTTGATGATCTTTCTTTCTTTCATTCCTCTGTTATTAATTGGCGTTCATCATCCTCTTTCTTTCTTTAGTTTGCTCTTCCTTTGTCATAGCCACACACACACACACACACACACACACTCACACACACACACACACACACACACACACACACACACACACACACACACACACACACACACAATCACACCCACCCCCACACACACACACACACACACACACACACACACACACACACACACACACACACACACACACACACACACACACACACACACACACACNTCATAGCCACACACACACACACACACACACACACACACACACACACACACACACACACACACACACACACACACACACACACACACACACACACGCATTTACTCACACAGACATGTACCATGCATCATCACAGGAGGTGTGGAAGTTGTATCAAAGGATTAAGGGGTCAACAACGTCTCTCACAAGTAATGAGAAACAAACTAACTCACAGGATTTGTTGTCCCTCTAATTCAACTGTTTTTGTGATAGATAACATTGTCAACAAATCCTTTTTCGGTAACACTTTACATTAACATTTACTTAAAATGACTTAGAATGGAGTTAACAAGTTCATCAAATTGATTCGTTTATAGATTCTTTCTAAAATGGTAATTAGCTGTTATACCACGTTGTTAGTTTGGTTCTTACCAAATAGTGAAGTTATTTTACCAGTTAATGTTCCAGCCTGAAACTTCCTGAACTTCCTTCTTCTAAACAAATGACATCGCTTCTGCCCTCTGCTGCCCTCCCAGAGACAGTCAGGTCAGTCCTGTTGGCTCTTCTTCCCTCGCTCTTTCCTTCCCTCCATCTCTCTCTATGTCCCTCTCTCTCTCTCCCTCTCCCTTCCTCTCTTTCTGACAAGCCAGACCAGTGGAGCGAGGCCTCCTCTCATACAGAACCTGTAAATGTTGCACATTACACTCAATTATTACTTTACGGTTTCCCCATTCTGACCTACTGACGCTTTACACTCAATTATTTCTTTATTGATTCCCCATTCTGACCTACTGACGCTTTACACTCAATTATTTATTTATTGATTCCCCATTCTGACCTACTGATGCTTTACACTCAATTATTTATTTACTGTTTCCCCATTCTGACCTACTGACACTTTAGGTCATAAAAATGCAATACTGTAAGAGAGAACAATTTTGAAAGAAAGAAGAGAAGCTTGTAATTTAAATTTTATTAGAAATGTGATTTTGTATTTTTTTTTTTTACTGGACATGCTCCACACACTTCATTACTTTTCAATAGGTTTTACAAATACGTAGTCAGATAGCCAGGCACTGTTTCTTTTTTGTTCACATTTTTCCCTTTTTAGATTTGTCAAGACATAAAAGCGGACATCATCAATCTATTTAATAACGTACATTAACTTGCCATTTCATTTGGTCAGCACTCACATTATTTTATTATTTTAGTAATACAGAGGTTAATGGAAAAGCAGCGTTGAGTTCACATCACAAATGACCTCACAATATAAAATAAAAAAACTAAAGAACTGTTCAGTTTTACAGCCACTTCTGATGTATTTATTCAGAGAAGTGATGGCGCCTGAAAGGACTACTGGATCCTTTGGCATTTTGTTTTGAGTAGATTCCTTTCTGCAGCTTGAGGTCATATAGTATACTAGTATATCGCTGAAGCATTTTACAAAACAGGACACAGTCCTCAGAGATAATTTAGTTTTTTATGATTTAGTCTCAACCACTGTTTTATCCATTATGGATATCATCTTGGGTGGATGACTACTGTGTGGCATACTCCCCTGGGGATACTTTACTCCCCATTTAATGGATTTGGATGTGTACAACTTAGCTGTACCTTTGTTTGACCGGGAGGATAGCTGTTGGAAATGGATGGGGGTCATCGATGGTATCTCACTATAGGGCCTCTTGCAGCCTGAGAGACTAGTTTCCCAAATAAATGTATTACAATCCCTACCATGGATAGTATTGGGTGTTCKGTTATTGTACTCCTCTATGGGAACTTTGTAATATTTAGAATAGCCATGGAGTGGTCTTGGTGTCTCGGAATAATTGGTTATCAATATACAGTTTATCGATGACGAGATAAACTACGCCGTTCTGCAATTTTCTTCGGGAACTGATCATTCATGCCTATTTTCGTGCCAGTGAGTCTTCCACCTAGGCTTTTAACATTTATTATATTTTGGAAGAATGCAAATTTGGCAATGATTGGGTGCTTATATCTCTGTCCTCTCTGTCCTAAACTGTATACACGTTAGAGTTTGATTTTGTTAACAGTATCGCCTGGGATCTGTAGCTCTTCAATAAATAATTATTTCACCACACTTTCAGGATCTTCACCCTCTTTTTCTTTGATACCAGTAAGTACCAGATTTGCTCTCATAGATCTAGTCTGTATTTCAAGTAAGGCTTGTCTCAGAAACATGTTCTCCTTTWTAACTTCTTTAACGTCCGTTTCAATTGTATTGACTGTACATTTTAGCTTGTTTGTGTCTTTCTCCGTTGTCGCAGCTTTTTCGTCACTCATCTCGAGGTCTTCAACTCCTTTTATATCTTTACTGACTAGTTCTAGTATACCCAGTTTATCATTTATCGACTTTAGCAAGTCGGTTTCTACACTTACCATTCCCGGTGCTGAAAAGCATAAATCGTCTGTGTCCGTCAAGGAGTCTCATATTCTTTTGGGGATTGGTATTCCATGCTTACTCTCCGACATGTTTTGGTGTTGATTGTATTGGTGATATTGGTCAATACATTTCTCTAGCCTTATAATTTGTTTTGTGTTGTTATCCAGATTGAAGGTTATTGTCCATGAGAACAGTATGTGGAGTGAAGTGCTAATATTTAATCAAACTTACAGATATTGAATATTACGTGTTTATCTTGAGGCATTCTGCACCTCTGTGTTCAGTCCACCATGACACCTCTCTATTTTTACTGAGAGACTCTTTGTTTTAGTCTGGAGTTACAGTATTAAAGTATGAGCAAAGTGGGCCGAGGACAGTGGCAGCCTTTGGTTAGCTGGTAACACAGATCAGGGCCTCACCTCACACAAGGAAACAAAGATCACTCACTAGACCTTCACCAGTTTGGAATTTACATATAATAGAAACGACACTGCAACAGAGTTTGAACGCATTCCAAATATTTTTTTACAACACAACACAGGATGTTCAAACTGGCATGCTCAAAATCAGTAATGACCATAGTCTTTTTTTGTCAACATCATTATAATTTTTTGGGTCAACTCAATGAAGACAGGAAAGGCAAAAACAACCAAAATATGATGGCGTACAATTATCCTGCATTGTTGGAATTGTTTCTTTCATCCAGTCTTTTCTTTTTAAACTGGAATACCTTTAAAAAAACAAACAACATAAAACAATTACATAACTTAAAATCCTCCTTGAAATAAAAGACTGATTACTCTCATCCTGGTGGCTCTGCAACTTCCTGAAGCATTGAGAGCAATGTCCCTTACTGATGAGAATACTGGCAGACTACAACCTTGCATCACACACACCTGAACAGATTCTTTCAATTGGATTGCATGTCAGTCCGGTCGGCTCAAGATAAGATAAGAAAGAAAAAAAGAGAGAGAGAGAGAGAGAGAGAGAGAGAATAAAGCTGCAATGCAAACAACGAGAAGGGAGGAGAAGCCTCATCCCGCATCATGTCCTCTCCGGTCTCTGCCAGGGGGGAAGTGTTGGCCTTGTCTGTCATGGCCGACAAGATGGAACATCACCATTATACTGTATCTGTTCTGTTGGGCCCTTGAGGGTCCCTCTCTGCATCTCTGTGTGGTCTTCTCTCTTTCCTTTATTATGACTATTCCCTGGGAAATCCTTTAGTGATCCTCACAATATGTCCCATGTCCATTTTCTTCCTCTATTTCCCATTTCATTCCACTGCATAAGAACATTTTCACCCGCCACGAGGTGACCATCCAGAACAACGACGAAGGCCTTCCTCTCCTAGATGACATGGTTGCTGTAGCTGATGTATGTCTGCTTTGTGGCGAAAGCTGAAAGAGAAGAAGAAGCGAACAACACAGACAAGGCCAGCGGTACGTCACAGTTACTACAGTACTGTATACACTGGGCAAAATAAGTAGTGTTCACCTCCTATCCCCTGTCTGTCTACTGGGTAATAAGGCTTCGACCATCCAGTTGTCTCCCCAGACCTCCACCTCCTATACCCTGTCTGTCTACTGGGTAATAAGGCTTCAACCATCCAGTTGTCTCCCCAGACCTCCACCTCCTATACCCTGTCTGTCTACTGGGTAATAAGGCTTCGACCATCCAGTTGTTTCCCCAGACCTCCACCTCCTATCCCCTGTCTGTCTACTGGGAAATCAGGCTTCGACCATCCAGTTGTCTCCCCAGACCTCCACCTCCTACCCCTGTCTGTCTACTGGGTAATAAGGCTTCGACCATCCAGTTGTCTCCCAGACCTCCACCTCCTATCCCCTGTCTGTCTACTGGGTAATAAGGCTTCGACCATCCAGTTGTTCCCCAGACCTCCACCTCCTATCCCTGTCTGTCTCTGGGTAATAAGGCTTCGACCATCCAGTTGTTTCCCCAGACCTCCACCTCCTATCCCCTGTCTGTCTACTGGGTAATAAGGCTTCGACCATCCAGTTGTCTCCCCAGACCTCCACCTCCTATCCCCTGTCTGTCTACTGGGTAATAAGGCTTCGACCATCCAGTTGTTTCCCCAGACCTTGTTGGCTCATCCGCTGACCTGGAGCAGATAAATCCTACCGTCCCTGCTACTAATGTCGGCTGGTCAGGGAGACAGGAATTTTTCAATTACATCATGCTATGTGTCCACACTGGCAATGACCCTGACAATGACAAATGGTGCTTATTTAAATACCTGTGCATTGTTTTGTTTTTTACCTTTATTTAACTAGGCAAGTCAGTTAATAAAAAAATCTTATTTACGGCCTACCCCGGCCAAACCCTAACATGGGCGACGATCGGATGCTGGTTATTGAATCTCTGTCTTTACTCTTCTCATTTATTGTGTTACTGTGTGGCTTTATGTAGCTGTTGTTGTTAAACCAAATACATGAATTTTAGGATATAGGCCTATATGTCGATGTTCTGTAACGCATGTCCATGCGCAGCATCCTTATAGACATTTTTCTATCAAATATTTACAATGTTGCATTCTATATAAACACAAGTATATTGTCCACGATGTATTTTTTGGGGGACATCACTGTAGTTTTGTTATTGGTGGAAGAAATACAGCAGGGGCTAAARAATCCCCAAAATACTGTAGCTCTCAGGGAACAGTGAATCACATTGATATGCGTGCGTCATTAAGATTTGTCCACAAATAGGTATTCTATCTCTGTTGACAGACCGACTCAGACCTCTCTTTTTTGTCTCTGGGAGGCAAGCCGGTCAGGTGTGTGACTGTTTTGGCCATCACCTGAGTAATTTCTGCTGAGGCAATGGTTGAAGTCATTATTTACCACAGATGTATAAAGCCTGAGTCTGTCCCAGAAACCACCTAGCATTTTGATTGCTAATGAAATTAGAGTGAGATGGACTTAGACAGCGAGAATTTCAGCTGGTTCAGAAAGGAAAGTCATTTGCATCTCAATTAATTACACTTGGCTTTGAACACTTTGAACAGTGCCACAAATCTGAGCCAAACAGTGAAAAAAGGAAACTTAGATTCCGGATCACCATATTGAGCACAAGTGTTTATCTGTGAGAATCAACTCAGTGCATTGAAATGAGAAAATAAAACATGGTTGTTGTAGACGGTGTATAACAAGAATTTAAATGGATCTAATACATTAAATAAAACACAATAGGTCCATTATAATAAGGTAGCTGGTGTAATAGTACTGATGCCCTCCTTTGTGACCTACACACACAGTGGAGAATTTGAGCATATCGGGGAATGTTTTAAGATCTCCCCCAACTCACAAATAGACTTAAAATGAAAAAAAATGGCAGCCAATTTCCTAAATCCATCGAAGTGTAAAATAACAACGGCGCGAGGTGGCTTGTAAATAATGAATTGGATACTGTGCTTTCTACCTTCTACCTCTTAGACCAATTTATTTATGTGATTTACAGCGCCTGAAGGACAAAATTAATCTTAGAAACATTAAACACAAACACAAGGATCCACTCAGCTAATTCTAGCATGTACAGTATATAGCATACATACTGCAAGTCTTCACCTTTTAACTCACCTTGTGTTTCCAGGCTCTCAGACAGCTCAGTCTTGGCCTCTCCATTGGGACGTAGGCTGGCTTTGGGGTTGAACTTGTTGGACATGGTGGTGGCAGTGACCATGGCCTTAAGGCTGCGCGTGCGTTTGGGCACGTTCTGCTCCGGGTGCCTGAGGATCACGTAGACCTTGGGCAAGTAGAGCATCCCCAGAGAGACAGAGGCACTCAGACTCACGGAGATGGTCAGCGTGGTGGTCTGGATGTACATCTGTAAAGTAACGTCAAGGACATTGAGATAGACATATGGCTCAAAATTATTTTAAGGGTAAGGATAGGGTTAATGTAACCACCATCCGGAATCTGCTGGCTGTATTCCCTGCCCAAAGGCAGTTATTACCACATTCCTAGAGGTCTTCACGGATCCACCTGTACCCGAATACCCCAGACCTGATCCGGGACACGGGCGGATCCAGATCCAGAATTCTAAATATTGTCACGGGTCTGGGTCGGATCTGATATTATTGTGACAGGTCTCAGGTCATTTTAACTGACTTGTTCGTAAGGACCCATACAGATCCGAACGCAACTGATGCAGTAGAGAGCGAGAGAAATTGTATAATGTATGCGTCTGCTCTTTGCTATTCGRGAGAGTGGCATTTATCAATTGTTGTTGTTGTTGTTGGCCAATCATAAGTCATCACAGCGGCAATAGGCTACGGTCATAGAGCCTCAGTGTGGGGCAAAAGTTAGGAGATATCTAATCAATGGAAGATGGAATTAAAAGATAAAGGAGAAGGGCAGGCTACAACGACCAAGAGTCAACAAGGTAGGCTGCTACTTAATATTCTGCATGCAGCCTCAATTAGCCTAGCTAGCTAGCTAGTTAACTAGCTTCTCTTGGTTTGCTGCAGTCAATATAGGAACAATATAAACATATTGGATGTTAGTCTACTACAGCGTGAGTCGGCTTGGTTGGTTGCCGTCTCGTCTCTCCCTCACTCCTCCCTGTTCCCCTTGTCACCCCCTCACTTTCCCAGTAGCCTACACACACACACATCACACAAACGACCCCTGCTAGAGCGTCACCTCTCTTACCTCCTCTTACAGTAGCCTAAACACACAGCACGACCCCTGCTAGAGCGTCACCTTCTCCTACCTCCTCTTACAGTAGCCTAAAACACACAGCACGACCCCTGCTAGTGTCACCTCTCTCTACCTCCTCTTACAGTAGCCTAAACACACACACGACCCCTGCTAGAGCGTCACCTCTCTCTACCTCCTCTTAACAGTAGCCTAAACACACAGCACGACCCCTGCTAGAGTGTCACCTCTCTCTACCTCCTCTTACAGTAGCCTAAACACAGCACGACCCTGCTAGTGTCACCTCTCTCTACCTCCTCTACAGTAGCCTAAAACACACAGCACGACCCTGCTAGTGTCACCTCTCTCTACCTCCTCTTACAGTAGCCTAAACACACAGCATGACCCCTGCTAGTGTCACCTCTCTCTACCTCCTCTTAACAGTAGCCTAAACACAACAGCATGACCCCTGCTAGAGTGTCACCTCTCTCTACCTCCTCTTACAGTAGCCTAAAACACACAGCATGACCCCTGCTAGAGTGTCACCTTCTCTCTACCTCCTCTTACAGTAGCCTAAAACACAGCACGACCCATGCTAGAGGCGGTCACCTCTCTCTACCTCCTCTTACAGTAGCCTAAACAACACGCAACGACCTGCTAGTGTCACCTCTCTCTACCTCCTCTTACAGTAGCCTAAACACACAGCATGACCCTGCTAGTGTCACCTCTCTCTACCTCCTCTTACAGTAGCCTAAACACACAGCATGACCCCTGCTAGAGTGTCACCTCTCTCTACCTCCTCTTACAGTAGCCTAAACACACACACAGACCCTGCTAGTGTTCCATCCTCTCTCTACCTCTTATCAGTAGCCTACACACACACACCCCTGCTAGTGTCACCTCCTCTCTACCTCTCTACAGTAGCCTAAAACACACAGCACGACCCCTGCTAGTGTCATCCTCTCTCTACTTCCTTACAGTGCTAAACACACAGCACGACCCCTGTAGTGTCACTCTCTCTACCTCCTCTTACAGTAACGCTAAACACACACACGACCCCTGCTAGTGTCACCTCTCTCATCCTACCTCTACAGTAGCCTAAACACACAGCATGACCCCTGCCTAGGTCACCTCTCTCTACCTTCACTTACAGTAGCCATAAACACACAGCAGACCCCTGCTAGAGCGTCACCTCTCTCTACCCTCTTACAGTAGCCTAAAACACACAGCACGACCCTGCTAGAGTGTCATCTCTCTCTACTCCTCATTACAGTAGCCTAAACACACAGCATGACCCTGCTAGTGTCACTCTCTCTACCTTCACTTACAGTAAGCCTAAACACACAGCAATGACCCCTGCTAGTGTCATCCTCTCTCTAGCCTTCACTTACAGTAGCCTAAACACACAGCACGACCCCTGCTAGAGCGTCACCTCTCTCTTTACCTC
>NC_036838.1:56809106-56930806 GCF_002910315.2 Salvelinus sp. IW2-2015
TCTTGCTCTTCGACCAATGTTAACGTTAAAACTGACATCATAGAATCCATGACAAAGCCTTGCTCTTCACCAATGTTACTGTGTAAGAACTGACATCATAGAATCCATGACAAAGCCTTGCTCTTCACCAATGTTACTGTGTAAGAAACTGACATCATATGAATCGCATGACAAAGCCTTGCTCTTCACCAATGTTACTGTGAAGAACTGACATCAATAGAATCCATGACAAAGCCTTGCTCTTCACCAATGTTACTGTTAAGAACTGACATCATAGAATCCATGACAAAGCCTTGCTCTTCACCAATGTTTACTGTATAAGAACTGACATCATAGAATCCATGACAAAGCCTTGCTCTTCACCAAATGTTACTGTGTAAGAACTGACATCATGAATCCATGACAAAGCCTTGCTCTTCACCAATGTTACTGTGTAAGAACTGACATCATAGAATCCATGACAAAGCCTTACTCTTCACCAATGTTACTGTGTAAGAAGCACATTTACTAGAGCATATAAACCATGTATGTGGCGTATCACTATGATTAGTTACAATGCACATTAGACAAGTAAATTATTACTTAAGGTAATCTGTTGGTAGGAGGGCAGAGCACAAAGGCTAGTCAATAACACTGTTTATTAAATCAACATCCTTTCTTCATAAGACCCCACCCTACTCCCCACCACCACAGTGCATCAGACCAAGACACTTTTATTGCATTTTTTGCAGTGCTAGTTTTAACATGGACCTCATGGCAATTTCAAAACACCAGTCTATTTTGACTCCAGACATGCTGCTCTATACAAAGGAAACAACCTCATGAAATATTTGTCCATGGCTGAACATTGTGAATCACGGGGGAGGGCCTTGCTGATCAGCAGTCTAACTCACTCCACTTGAAGTGTTTGCTAAGCAGAGCTGCGTTAATTAGGCTAGCTTATTGAGAACATTAAAGGGGAAGGACAGGCTTGTAGGAATTGTAATGTCTACATTGTTAGAAATACTGATCACCTGACCTGATCAGGGGAAAGTAGTTAAAGGTTGGGATGATATAAAATGGTTTAGACCAAGGTGAATCCACAGCATGATACTGTATGACCCAACCCAAAACAAACAATAGTGYTAGTGATAGTGATCCCAATAGTGTGTTAACCTGTAAATATTGGATTTGACTAAGAGATCACCATTATAATACAAATCTGCTCGGTTTGACCAGACCTTTCTCTCTAGCCAGCTATCTAACCCAGAAAATAAAATCCCTGCTGTTGTTTCATCAACATAGTGTACCTTCCCCAGACGTGACCCGCTGCTATTGGATCTGTGTTGTTATTGTCTCTCTCTCTCTCTCATAGGGGATGGTGGATGCAGGGTTGAAGGAGCAGAGGCCAGCGGTGGTAGAGTCTCTCACAGACATTGACTATCCCTTTGAGCATGGTGAAGTTATTAATTACACTTTGGATGGTGTTTCAATACACCCAGTCACTACAAAGATACAGGCTTCCTTTCTAACTCAGTTGCCGGAGAGGAAGGAAACCGCTCAGGGATTTCACCATGAGGCGAATGGTGACTTTAAAACAGTTACAGAGTTTAATGACTGTGATAGGAGAAAACTGAGGATGGATCAACAACTTTGTAGTTACTCCACAATACTAAACTAAAGACAGGGTGAAAAGAAGGTTGCCTGAACAGAATAAAAAATATTCCAGAACATGCATCCTGTTTGCAATAAGGCACTAAAATAAAGCTGCAAAACAGGACAAATACAACACAACACATGACTACCACCCACATATTTTCAGGCATGGTGGTGGCTGCATCATGTTATGGGTTTGCTTGTCATCAGCAAGGACTAGGGAGTTTTTTTCTGTTGATAAAAAGAAATGGAATAGAGCTAAGCATAGGCAAAATCCTGAAGGAAAACAGAGTTCAGTTTGCTTTCCAGCAGACACTCGGAGACAAATTCTCATTTCAGCAGGACAATTACTTAAAACACAAGGTCAAAAATACACAACAGTTGCTTACCAAGAAAACATTGAATGTTCCTGAGAGGCCTAGTTTGTCACGCCCTGACATTAGTTCCTTGTTTATGTCTCTATTTTGGTTTGGTCAGGGCGTGAGTTGGGGTGGGCATTCTATGTTTTGTTCTATGTTTTGTATTTCTGGTTGTTTGGCCTGGTATGGTTCCCAATCAGAGGCAGCTGTCAAACGTTGTCTCTGATTGATAACCATACTTAGGTAGCCTGTTCCCACCTGTGTTTGTGGGTAGTTGTTTTCTGTTTTGTGTATTGCACCTTGCAGAACTGTTCGTTTGTCGTTTTGTTGTTTTTGTTCAAGTGTTCGTATTTATTAAAAGTACTATGAATACTTACCACGCTGCACCTTGGTCCTCTTCTCCTTCTCCCGACGACGTTCGTTACATAGTTGCAGTTTTGACTTAAAATCGTCTTGAAAATCTATGACAAGATCTAGCAATGATCAACAACCAATTTGACTGAGCTTGAAGATTTTTTATAAGAATAATGTGCAAATATTATCTGGAGGATCAGGAGAAGGTCTGTATGGAGGAGTGGGCCAAAATCCCTGCTGCAGTGTGTGCAAATCTGGTCAAGAACTACAGGTGTCACGTTCCTGACCTATTTCGGTTAGTTTGTTGTATGTGTTAGTTGGTCAGGACGTGAGTTTGGGTGGGCATTCTATGTTGTGTGTTTCTATGTTGGTTTAGGGTTGCCTGGTATGGCTCTTAATTAGAGGCAGGTGTTTTGCGTTCCTCTAATTAAGAGTCATATTTAGGTAGGTTGTTTCACTGTGTTCGTTGTGGGTGGTTGTCTCCTGTGTCTGTGTCGATGTTACACCATACGGGAATGTTTCGGTTTGTTCGTGCGTTTATGTAGTCTGTTCCTGTGTCAGCGTGCTTCGTGTATTTGTAAGTTCGTTTGTTCAGGTCTGTCTACATCGTTTTGTTATTTTTTTAGTTATATCAAGTATAGTTCGTTTTCGTCTTTGTCTGTTTTGTTTATTTAATAAATCATTATGTATTCACAACCTGCTGCGCCTTGGTTCGATCACACTAGCGCGGAACGCCGTTACAGAACCCCACCACCAAATAACCAGAACCAAGCAGCGGTGTAAACGGAGTAAGGACAGCGCAAGAAAGAGGAATGACTTGGACGATGTATTGACGGTAAAGTTGCTACACATGGGAGGAGATCCTGGCTGGAAGGGATCGCCTCCCATGGAACAGCTGGAGCACTGAGGAGAGCAGAGGCACCGGAGAAGGGAACCGGATTATGAGGGACGGAAGCTAGCAAGGGCCTGAAAAGCCGTGAGTACCACCCAAAAATTTCTTGGGGGCGGGGCTAAGAGGTAGTGGGCCAAGGGCAGGTAGAAGACCTGCGCCCACTTCCAGGCTAACCGTGGAGAGCGGGAGTACGGGCACACCGTGTTACGCAGTAGAGCGCACGGTGTCTCCTGTACGTGTGCATAGCCCGGTGCGGGTTATTCCACCTCCCCGCACTGGTAGGGCTAGATTGGCATTGAGCCAGGTGTCATGAGGCCGGCTCACGCGTCTGTCTCCAGTGCGTCTCCTCGGGCCGGCATCATGGCACTGCCTTACGCATGGTTTCCCGCGTTCGTCTACAATAGCCCGGTGTGGGTTATTCCACCTCCCGCACTGGTCGGGCGACCGGGAGCATTCAACCAGGTAAGGTTGGGCAGGCTCAATGCTCAAGAGAGCCAGTACGCTTGCACGGTCGGTATTTCCGGCGCTACCTCCCGCCCCAGCCCAGTACCACCAGTGCCTCCACTACGCACCAGGTTTCCAGTGCGTCTCCAGAGCCCGTCTTCCTCCTCCACGCACTTTTCTATGGTGCGTGTATCCAGTTCGGTGCCTCCAGTTTCCGACAACACGCACTAAGCCTCCTGTGCGTCTCCAGAGCCCTGTACGCACTGTTCCTTCTCTCCGTACTCGTCCTGATGTGGCGTGCACTCAGCCCGGTGCCCACCAGTGCCGGTACCACGCACCAGGCCTATAGTGCGCTTCGAGAGGTCAGTGTGCCCTGTCCCTGCCCCTGCACTAGGCTTGAAGTGCGTGTCTCCAGTCCGGTGCCTCCAGTTCCGGCACCACGTACCAGGCCTACAGTGCGTCTCAGCGGCCCAGAGTCTGCGTCTGCCAACGCGCCTGAACTGTCCGTCTGCCAAGCGCCGCATGAACTGCCGTCTGCCATGAGCCTGCAAAGCCACCCTCTGCCATGAGCCTACAGAGCCTTCCGCCAGACAGGAGCCGCTAGAGCCTTCGCCAGACAGGAGCAGCCAAAGCCTTCGCTAGACAGGATCAGTCTGAGCCATCCGTCTCCGCAGCGCCATCGAGCCATCCGTCTCCTCAGCGCCATCTGAGCCATCCGTCTCCCAGCCGCCGTCTGAGCCATCCGTCTCCGCAGCGCCATCTGAGCCATCCGTCTCCCCAGCGCCATCTGAGCCATCCGTCTCCCCAGCGCCATCTGAGCCACCGTCCCCCAGCGCCATCTAGCATCCGTCTCCCAGCCACTGAGCGTCCGTCTGTCCGAGCCATTAGAGCCGCCCGTCTGTCCCGAGCGTCAGACCGATAGTCAGTCAGGAGCCGCTAGAGCCATTCGTCAGACAGGATCTGCAGAGCCGCAACTAGACAGGATCTGCCAGAGCGGCCAACTAGACAGGATCTGCCAGAGCGCCAACCAGCTGATCTGCCAGAGCCGCCAACCAGACTGGATCTGCCAGAGCGCGCCAACCAGACTGGATCTGCCAGAGCCGCAACAGACTGGATCTGCCAGAGCCGCCAACCAGACTGGATTGCAGACCGCCACCAGCTGGATCTGCCGAGCCGCCAACCAGACAGGATCTGCCAGAGCGCCAGTGAGCCATGAGCAGCCAGAGCCGCCAGCGAGCCATGAGCAGCCGAGCGTCAGCGAGCCATGAGCGTCTAGAGCGTCAGCCTGCCATGAGCGTCCAGAGCCGTCAGCCTGCATGAGCGCAGAGCCGTCAGCCTGCCATGAGCGTCAGAGCCGTCGGTCAGCCATGGCTGCCCTCAGCCAGAAGGCGGCTAGTAATCCAGAACTGCCTCAGTCCAGAGCTGTCTCTCTGTCCGGAGCTGCCCTTCAGTCCGGAGTTGCCCCTCTATCCTAAGCTACCTCTTATCCTGAGCTACCTCTCTATCCTGAGCTATCCCTCTGTCCTGAGCTATTTCTCTGTCCTGAGCTACCTTGTCCCGGAAGCTGTCCTTTATCTTGGTGTTGCCCTTAAATTAGTGGGGGAAATAAGAGGGTGGTCATGATAAGGGGTAAACGTAAGCTGGGATTGACTATGGTGGGTGGGGACCTCGTCCAGAGCCTGAGCCACCACCGTGGTCAGATGCCCACCCGGACCCTCCCCTAGACTTTCTGCTGGTGCGCCCGGAGTTCGCACCTTAAGGGGGGGGTTATGTCACGTTCCTGACCTATTTCGGTTAGTTTGTGTATGTGTTAGTTGGTCAGGACGTGAGTTTGGGTGGGCATTCTATGTTGTGTGTTTCTATGTTGGTTTAGGGTTGCCTGGTATGGCTCTTAATTAGAGGCAGGTGTTTTGCGTTCCTCTAATTAAGGTCATATTTAGGTAGGTTGTTTCACTGTGTTCGTTGTGGGTGGTTGTCTCCTGTGTCTGTGTCGATGTTACACCATACGGGATGTTTCGGTTTGTTCGTGCGTTTATGTAGTCTGTTCCTGTGTCAGCGTGCTTCGTGTATTTGTAAGTTCGTTTGTTCAGGTCTGTCTACATCGTTTTGTTATTTTTTAGTTATATCAAGTATAGTTCGTTTTCGTCTTTGTCTGTTTTGTTTATTTAATAAATCATTATGTATTCACAACCTGCTGCGCCTTGGTTCGATCACTACTCCTCCTCTTCGTATGAAGAGAGAGAGGAACGCCGTTACAACAGGAAACGTATGATCTGTCACGATCGTCGTATYGTGGAAGAGAGGAGGACCAAAGCGCAGCGTGGTTAGAATACATTCTTCTTGTTTAATGACACGAAACGAATAACACTTTACAAACTAACAAAACAACAAACCGACGAACGTGAAGCTATATAAACAATGTGCTAACATGCAACATAGACATAGACAATCACCCACGAACTACCTAATGAATATGGCTGCCTAAATATGGTTCCCAATCAGAGACAACGATAGACAGCTGTCTCTAATTGAGAACCAATCTAGGCAACCATAGACATACATACACCTAGACTAGACACTGCCCCAAGAACATACAAAACCCCTAGACAATACAAAACACATACATCCCCCATGTCACACCCTGACCTAACTAAAATAATAAAGAAAACAAAGATAACTAAGGCCAGGGCGTGACATGATCTCTGTAGTTAATTACTTAAAAATCATACAATGTGATTTTCTGGATTTTGTTTTAGATTCCGTCTCTCACGGTTGAAGTGTACCTATGATAAAAAATTACAGACCTCTACATGCTTTGTAAGTAGGAAAACCTGCAAAATCGGCAGTGTATCAAATACTTGTTCTCCCCACTGTACGTAAATTCGATATTTCTGTATTTCATTATCAATAAATTTGCAAAGATTTCTAAAAACGTGTTTTCACCGTGTCATTATGTGGTATTGGGTGGGTGAGAAAATACATATATTTAAACCATTTTMAATTCAGGCTGTAACACAACAAAATGTGGAATAAGTATGAAGACTTTCTGAAGCCACTGTATTTTAGCACCATATTAACACCATGCTAGTACAATGCTTGGTTGAGTAGTTTACATCTGTAAGTCTAGAATTATCCAATGTGATTACTACTGTGTGAAGTCACTGAGTACTGATGATCATTTGACTTCTGTTATCACTTTATTGTATTTGACTGGTTCATAACTCTGGTTCAAACCCTGGTTCATAACCCTGGTTCATAACCTTGGCTTTTAACCCTGGCTTATAACCCCGGTTCATAACTCTGCTTCTGTCACACCCTGATCTGTGCTTGTCTCCACCCCCCTCCAGGTGTCGTCTATCTTCCCAATTATCCCCAGTGTATTTATATCTGTGTTCTCTGTTTGTCTGTTTCCAGTACGTTTTGTCTATCAAGCCTACCAGCGTTTTTCCCCTTGCTCCTGTTTTTTTCTATACTTCCTGTTTTCTAGTTTTCCCGGTTTTGACCATTCTGCCTGCCCTGACCCTGAGCCTTGTCTGCCATTCTATACCTTGTCACACCGTCCTGGATTATTTACCTCTGCCTGCCCTGACCCTGAGACTGCCTGCCGTTCTGTACCTTTTGACTCTGATCTGGATTACTGACCTCTGCCTGCCCTTGACTTGMCGTTTTGCCTGCCCCTGTTCTAGTAATACACGTTTGTTACTTCGACACTGTCTGCATCCGGGTCTTCCCTCAAACGTGATAGGTTCATAACCCTGGTTCACAACCCTGGTTCATAACCCTGGTTCACAACCCTGGTTCAGAACTCTGGTTCATAACTCTGGTTCACAACCCTGGTTCAGAACTCTGGTTCACAACTCTGGTTCACTACGCTGGTTCATAACTCTGTAACAGCTGATGTAACACTTGATGTTATAAATGTGTGATTTTGTTCACCTGGAAATTTCTACAAGAGATCTTCACGGATCCACCTGTACGAGATTACGTCCCTCCCTCCTCTCCCTCGCACTTTATCAGTTCTGGTTAATAAAGTAGTAAAATAATTGACTCGGATCGGATCTGGATTCGACCAGGTCTATACGGAACACGTCTAGATGACCTCGGGTTGGTTCGGTCTGTATATTTAATGCATATCGTGTCCGGAGGGGAAATCATTTCAAATATTAGGCCTCTAATTCCTGCTACTCTAGTGAACTGCATTGTAATTACACCCAGTTTGCATTCATCAGACATGGAGTCAACTGTAGCTGACTTTGAAGACAGGAATACTTCTATGTCCATCCCATGCATGCCATCCTCAAATGAAGCAAAACAGCTACTCACTGTTAATTATCTATGCATAGTCCCTTTACCCCAAACCACCTTGACTAACCTGTACCCCGGCACATTGACTCGGTACCGGTACCCCCTGTATATAGCCTTGTTATTGTTATGTAATTGTATTTTGTTCCTTTTTTTATGTACTTTAGTTTATTTAGTAAATATTTTCTTAACTCTATTTCTTGAACTGCATTGTTGGTTAAGGGCTTGTAAGTAAGCATTTCACGGTAAGGGCTACAGATGTTATATTCGGCATAGGTGAAAAATAAAATCTGATTTGATTTGATTCCTCGCACGACGCAACACGGAGTGCCTGTATACAGCCGTTAGCCATGGTATATTGGCCATATAACACAAACCCCCGAGGTGCCTTATTGCTCTTATAAACTAGTTTCCAATGTAATTAGAGCAGTAAAGATTAATGTTTTGTCATACTTGTGGTATACAGTCGGATATACCACAGCTGTCAGCCAATCAATATTCAGGGCTCGAACCACCCAGTTTATAATGCAGAGTTAAATATTAGAATCCGATCACTGTATACTCTGAATATTTGGATTATGGTTTGGCATTTTAGTTCTGTTGAATAAGCTTAAAATCAACCGTCCACCATAGGACTGTGAATGTAAATCAGAGCAAATCCTGAGAAAATCAATATTCCGACTGTGACTTGGCTCAGTAGACTGGCTGGATCATTAGCCTGTACTTCTTCTTAATCTGCCTCTGCCTCAGCATATTCAGAGCAGCTCATAGAGGTAGGATGTAAAGGTGCACACACCTCTCATAACTGCGTCATCGACAGAGCAGGCCCGAGCCAATGCATACCTCAGACAGACACCACACTGTAACACTAAGGAGTGAAAGAGAGAACCATAAAAAAGGATTGGGACTGAGCGTCGAAGAGGATTGTGCTTGAACAATCTATAAACTTCCATATTGGAACTGTGCTATTGGAAGACCTGCACACATAGAACATATAACTTCTACGGACCTGTATTTCTTTAGCATGTTGGATAACATGCTAGTTCTGAAGACTGATGAAAAAAAACACTTTCAATGGGAAAACATGCTGGTTCTATGGTTATATTCATAGTACAGTATGGCACATTCAAAATGACAGGATATTATTCATTTCAATGTAATTTCTATATTTTAGTTGTCGAGAGATTTCCTAGCCTCGCATGGTTACTTAGTGTGGCATGGGAACATACAGTGCAGTCATATCTTTTTGTATCAAAACTAACTGTGATTATAGTCTAATTAAGCCAATAACAGTTTATTGCCCTCGGGGACACTAATGTGCTGTTGCTGGAGAACGTGATTTACAAAGAGACTACAATGTTTTGGCCTTCATTAGCTTCTTGTCCAATCCCCTACTCTCCCTCTAGGAATGCACAGGTCAACAACTTCACAAACAAAGGGCTTGCGTCTTGTAGCTGATGAAACCACTGTGAAATCTTAGATCGTATCCAGGCCTCTGTGCGCTGTCCCATTGATCCTCATTATGTTCTATTGGGCCTCTGGGACAGCTGCTCAATGACTAATGTTGTTGATCTATGAAAAACCAACAACAACCCAAAGCAGAGTGGAGCCATTGCTCTGTCTATCGCTCTCTTTCTGTAGGTGGCGTGGTGAGAACTGTGTCTGACCCTGCATAACAGTATATGGACACATAACATCACAGCATGTTATCTGATTCTGTTGAACTAACCTACTCTCTTAGCAGCCCAGAGACAACAACAAAAAACAATGTCAACAGAATATTGAAAAATACATAACATAAAAGAGATGGACAGAACCACTCACCAGCACCATAATGGCAGGTCTTCCTAAAGTGGCGGATTGTGTTGGAATTGTGTGCATACGTGTATTTATGGGTGCCAAGGGAAGACAGGTATCACAAAAAAATTGACCAATAAAAACATTTAAAAACATATTGTATAGTAATTTATCTTTTGTTTCTCTGTTTCATAATTTCCCTTCACTTCGCAAGAGGCTGAATGTATCTCCTACCGGAGAAAGCATCCTAGCGAGTGAAACAGCACCTCCGTACATGTAGCCCATCTATCTGATGCTGTCTGGTCAAAAAGAGTATGATAGTCTTGCCGCCTGTAGCATTGAATGCAAGGGAAGCCAATCAGCATTGAGCTAAACTAAGTGCGGTCAACTATGAATGGTCCTGGCGCACCAAAAACGGAAGCTAGCTTGGATTTGGCTTCACAACAATTACATCACATCAAGCCAAAAATCATTGACAAAATGTTTTTATTATTGTTGCACCTCGTTGTGTTGTTGTCCTCCGGTTACTAGCTAGTCTCTCAAGGCTAGATGGGACGCTATCGTCCAACCTGACCAACATCCAGTGAAAGTGCAGGGCGCCAAATTCAAACTACAGAATTGTAAATATTTAACATTCTTGAAAATACACATGCAATATGTCAAAATAAAGCGTAACTTCTTGTTAATCCAGCCATGGTGTCAGATTTCAAAAAGGCTTTACGGCGAAAGCAAACCATGTGATTATCTGAGGACAGCACCCCATCAAACAAACACAGACAATCATATTTCATCCCGCCAGGCGCGACACAAAACTCAGAAATAACGATATAATTTATGCCTTACCTTTGAAGAGCTTCTTCTGTTGACACTCCAATATGTCCAATAAACATCACAAATGGTCCTTTTGTTCGATTAATTCCGTCGTTATATCTCCAAAATGTCAATTTATTTGGCGCGTTTGATCCAGAAAAACACTGGTTCCAACTCGCGCAACATGACTACAAAATATCTAATAAGTTACCTGTAATCTGTGTCCAAACATTTCAAACAACTTTCCTAATACAACTTTAGGTATTTTTTAACTTAAATAATCGATCAAATTTAAGAGGGGATAAACTGCGTTCAATAGCGGATAAAAACAAAGTGGAGCGAGCTTTCAGGGCGCGCTCCCCAACCACAACAGTACACTAGACTCGACCCTCGTTTTGAACAGCCCTACTTCTTCATTTCTCAAAGGAAAAACATCAACCAATTTCTAAAGACTGTTGACATCCAGTGGAAGCGATAGGAACTGCAACCAAGTGCCTTAGAAATCTAGATCCACAAAGAAACCCCATTGACAAGAGAGTGACCTCACTATTTTTTTATCCTGGATGGTTTGTCCTRGGGGTTTCGCCTGCCAAATAAGTTCTGTTATACTCACAGACATCATTCAAACAGTTTTAGAATCTTCAGAGTGTTTTCTATCACAATCTACTAATAATATGCATATCCTGGCTTCTGGGCCTGAGTAGCAGGTAGTTTACTTTGGGCACACTTTTCATCCGGACGTGAAAATACTGCCCCCTAGCCTAGAGAGGCTAGCTAGCTAAAATTGTCCCTTTCCTAAATTAGCATTGGACGGAGATAGGCATTTGGACTTGTGGTTTTACTTAATTCTCCATACTGGCCAATGATTATAATGGTGATTCTGATCCAACCATAAATTCATACATTGTGCCCCTGGCCTAAGAGGATGGAAGTTCAATATGTAGCTAGATGTAGTAGGCTAATGTTAACTAACTGGCTTATCGTTTCCCATGAAAAGAAGTTAGGCTAGCAAGCAAGCATTTTAGCCAGGTAGCACAGGACAACAAAAATTAAAAGTGTGTACTGTATCACAGTGTCATAGACTGTTCCGGCAACATGAAATAGAGGAGGATGGCATTAGTGTTGAGGGTGAGTCAACATGTTTTTTCTAAAAGTAGTCAGAAAATGTCAAAAGCATTAACTTGATTGTCCATGCTGTAGGTCATGTTTGTTACATGCAAAATGCTTTGTGGATTTCACTGGACAGATGTTTCTCTCTAGTTTTGCGATGAAACAAGTGTGTTGTTGAATTTATTCTTCCATTGTGTCTTCATATTGTCTCGGCCTTAGGGCTATATATCACGGTGGCAAGGCATATGAACTAACAGGTTTTAGAGCAAACAACACAATTATCACAACACATTTTGTATCTCTACTATTTCAATATTCTCACCTCCATTTGATTTGTACACAGCTGCTACTTGCTGTTTATTGTCTATGAATAGTCACTTCACTCCTAGCTACATGTATAAATTGCCTCAACTAACCTGTACCCCCGCACACTGACTCGGTACCAGTACCCCCTGTATATAGCCTTGTTATTGTTAATTTATTATGTTTCTTTTTATGATTTTTTACTTTAGTTTATTTGGTTAATATTTTCTTAACTTTTCTTGAACTGCACTGTTGGTTAAGGGCTTGTAAGTAGGCATTTCACAGTAAGGTCTACACTTGTTGTATTTGGCGCATGTGACAAATAAAGTTTGATTTCATTTGATTTGACTTGGGTTGTAATTGGGGATTTTTTTCCCTGGCTTGGCATCCACAGTGATTTTACCCACACACTGGTACTGCCATTATGAGGAGAGACACCTTCTCTTTGGACTCCATGGTGGAGCGCCTCTAACACTCCTCCCACTCCCCCTACCTGACAGACAGCCTCTGATTTACAGCACCTCTCCAGGTGTAGCAGTGCCACATCGACATCCATATCCAGCATCATGTTCCGCAAACACACACTATAGATAGGCCAGATGTCCCCATTTGAATGATAGAGTAGGACTCCCATGGCATTTTTAACATTTCTCCTGACACACAATGACAAATGAATGAGTGTGTTTGGAGTGCCAGATGAGGGAGGCTCACTGTAAACTGGTGATGGGCACATATGCGGTCAATCAAGAGCATTTAATTTGCTCTAAAAGACATGTAATCTCCAGCCGCAAGGCTTTGTTGCACCTGTCACTCTTGATGATTATGAGGTTCTTTTGTTTTGACATGTTAATTTCTTCTAAAGGAACATGGTTTACGTAAGAGTGCAGAGAATCTGTCATGGCATTATTGTCATTGATTTGAAAATCAGGCAGTTTGTGTGTGCTGCAGCCCAGTATCATTGATTGTGGATGCCATATCCTGCATATTATAGCACAAAAGATCGTATTTAAGAACTGCTAACTAATAACATAATAATTCAAAACTGAATATTACATCTCCTTGAGATTCTGTGAAGGTGTCTTTACACTACAGGCAAAGTTTCCTGTGTGAGCACGTGTATAATACATCTAGCTGCAGTAATACAGTTTAAAGGAAAGCAGACAGCAGTATAAGAGAATGACCATGTCTCCGTTCCGTCATGTTTTCTCTTTCACCGAGCAGAGCTTCGGCCTCCTGGCAATGATGTCTCTCCTCCTAATGAATAACAGTTACGCTATCTCTCTTCAAATGCGTCTGCACTTTTTTGAGGGAAATACTAATTAATGAATGTCTAATATAATTGTGATAAGAAAAGCCACCTTCTATCTAAAGCCTCTATAAGATAACTTGTTTCAAGTCTTCAAATTGAATTAGCAGGGCTGGGGATCTGGGGGATTGTGAGGGGGTATAAAATAAAAGCTTTACCGTCACATTTAAGGTATTTTTTCTTCCCCTGTCCTGTTTAGTGATTCAAAGACACACTAGCTAATGGATTACCTCGTTTAGGAAAAAGCTGACATTAAGTATCTCTACTTTTTCACTATTCCTTTTTATCTTTCAAGGCAGAAGACAGCTGGAAGACAGTAGTTATAGATATCCATCGCTGTTTGCTAGTGATTACAAGAGATAAACCGTGTTCAGATCAACATCAGATATTCATATGGAGCTTTTGAAGTTGTTGTTAGTTTATCTTGTTCTCATTAAATACATCTTTAAAGACTGATCCTTATGCTCAGTATGCGCTAGTATTTTTGCATTGTTCTAAACATAATATGATGGTATCAGACAGGATTTAAGAGAGACTAAGAAAACACTGAACACTCTTCTTGTAATAGTTGTTTTCCCTTTTAAGCCCCGCAGGTGTCCTTCTGATCTTCAAATCAAATCAAATCTTACTTGTCACATGCGCCGAATAAAACAGGTGTAGACCTTACAGTGAAATGCTTACTTATAAGCCCTTAACCAACAATGCAGCTTTAAGAAAAGAAAAATATATAAAAGTAACAAATAATTTAAGAGCAGTAGTAAAATAACATAAGCAAGGCTATATACATGGGGTACCGGTACAGAGTCAATGTGCAGGGGCAACAGTTTTTCGAGGTAATTGACGTAATATATACATATAGGTAGAGCTATTAAAGTGACTTATGCAGAGATAACAGAGGGTAGCCTCTGTAGTGTATTGCGGTCGGAGGCCAAGCAGTTGCGTGACCAGGCAGTGATGCAACCAGTCAGGATGCTCTCGATGGTGAAACTGTAGAACCTTTTGAGGATCTGAGGACCCATGCCAAATATTTTCAGTCTCCTGAGGGGGAATAGGTTTTGTAGTGCCCTCTTCAAGACTGTCTTGATGTGCGTGGACAATGTTAGTTTGTTGGTGAAGTGGACACCAACGAACTTGAAACTCCCAACCTGCTCCACTACAGCCCCGTCGATGAGAAAGGGGGCGTGTTCGGTCCTCCTTTTCCTGTAGTCCACAATCATCTCCTTAGTCTTGATCACGTTGAGGGAGAGGTTGTTGTCCTGGCATCATACAGCCAGGTCTCTGACCTCCTCCGTATATGCTGTCTCATCGTTGTTGGTGATCAGGCCCTACCACTGTTGTGTCATCAGCAAACTTAATGATGGTGTTGGAGTCGTGCCTGACCATGCAGTCATGAGTAAACAGGGAGTACAGGAGGGGACTGAGCACGCACCCCTGAGGGGCCCCCGTTCTGAGGATCAGTGTGACGGATGTGTTGTTACCTACCCTTACCACCTGGGGGCTAACCGTCAGGAAGTCCAGGATCCAGTTGCAGAAGGAGGTGTTTAGTTCCAGGGTTCTTAGCTTAGTGATGGAAATCCAAGATGGCGTTGCAGTAGTACGTGTGTATCTGTCTTTGTCTTATCCCATGTCTTATCCTGTGTAAATAGCCAGTCTTTTTCGTATATATATGTTAATCTCACTTTCTATCTACGAACTAAATATACTTTCCTGCAACCCGCCTCACCCAATGTGGTACGGATCTGCAATTTGTATTCCTTATAACTGGAACTTCCATCAGGAGCTAGCCAGCTAACTAGCTACTAGTCTTTGTTAGCCACGGCTAGCGGTCTTTGCCTTTTTCCACGTCATCAGCCAGCCTTAGCTCGGACAACACCTGCCAGTCTGCACAGCGCGATATCAACCCAGAGCATATCGGACTGCTTCTCTCTACCATATCACCGGACACCTGACGCTGTGGATCATTACACCGGATCATCGCAGCTACATTGCTGGCAACTGTTAGCTAATGCCCCTGTCCCAAAGCTAGCACCAGCTAGCCTTGAGCTAGCATCGCGCTAGGCTCATATACGAGCTAATTCTAGGGCTACAATACCTCCTTTGCCAACTGGCCTGGACCCTTTATTGTCGACACGGAGCCCCGCCTATCCATCATGACTGGACTGCTGACGTGATCGCCCGATGTGCTCAACAGGCTATTCTGTTACGATGTCGCCGAAGAACCATCTACTAGCCCCGGCCCGCTAGCTTTTCTGAACGCTGTGTCTCCTACTCGCCTAGCGTAGTAGTGACTACCGAACGGCACCATGACTCACCTATTGCTGCACTTTTGACCCTATGATAACTCAGCTACACAGCGGATGCCCCTGTTTCAATAACACGGTATCTCATGTTGTTTACCTGTCAGTCCCAGCCTCGGGACTGACAGGTAAACTCAGGTCCTGCATGTACCTAACTGACCCGCTCTGCCCATTCATCGACATTTACCCGTTTTTGTCTTAACTCACCTGATCAACACCTGTGATTGCTTTATGCCTCCCTCTAATGTCAATATGCCTTGTCTACTGCTGTCTTGGCTAGTTCTTACTGTTTTATTTCACTGTAGAGCCCTCAGTCCCACTCAAAATGCCTTAGATAGCTCCTTTGTCCCACCCCACACACATGCGGAGACCTCACCTGGCTTAACTGGTGCCTCTAGAGACGAAACCTCTCTCATCATCACTCAACGCCTAGGTTTACCTCCACTGTACTCACATCCTACCATACCCTTGTCTGTACATTATGCCTTGAGTCAATTCTACCATGCCCAGAAATCTGCTCCTTTTATTCTCTGTCCCCAACGCACTAAACGACCAGTTCTTATAGCCTTTAGACGTACCCTTATCCTACTCCTCCTCTGTTCCTCTAGTGATGTAGAGATTAACCCAGGCCCTGTAGCCCCCAGTTCCACCCCTATTCCCCAGGCTATCATTTGTTGACTTATGTAACCATGAAAGCCTTAATTTCATGCATGTTAACATCTGAAGCCTTCTCCCTAAGTTTGTTTTATTCAGTGCTTTAGCACACTCCGCCATCCCTGATGTCCTAGCCGTGTCTGAATCCCGGCTTAGGAAGGCTACCAAAAATGATGAAATTTCCATCCCCAACCACAATATTTTCCGCCAAGATAGAACTGCCAAAGGGGGGGAGTTGCAATCTACTGCAGAGATAGCCTGCAGAGTTCTGTCATGCTATCCAGGTCTGTGCCCAAACAGTTTGAGCTTCTACTTTTAAAAATCCATCTTTCCAGAAATATGTCTCTCACTGTTGCCGCTTGTTTTAGACCCCCCTCAGCCCCCAGCTTGCCATGGACACCATATGCAAATTAATTGCCCCACATTTATCTTCAGAGTTTGTACTGTTAGGTGACCTAAACTGGGATATGCTTAACAACACGGCCGTTCTACAATCTAAGCTAGATGCCCTCAATCTCACACAAATTATCATGGAACCTACCAGGTACAACTCTAAATCTGTTAACATGTGCACACTCATAGATATCATCCTGACCAACCTGCCCTCTAAATACACCTCTGCTGTCTTCAACCAGCATCTCAGCGATCACTGCCTCATTGCCTGTGTCCGTAATGGGTCCACGGTCAAACGACCACCCCTCATCACTGTCAAACGCTCCCTAAAACATTTCAGCGAGCAGGCCTTTCTAATCGACCTGGCCCGGGTATCCTGGAAGGATATTGACCTTTTTTTCATCAGAAGTGGATGCCTGGTTATTCTTTAAAAGTGCTTTCTCACCATCTTAAATAAGCATGCTCCATTCAAAAAATGTAGATCTAAGTATAGTGTCACGGTTCTCTAAAGTAGAACCCAGAAGCAGACCAGGACAAGGAGAGTAAGACGAAGGTGAGTATTTATTTACAAGTTTAAATGTAGTGATAGAAAAATCCAAGTAGCGGAGCGGGCAGCGGAGGTGAGTTGATGGAATTGAGTAAGCAGATCCAAGGAAGTAACTGAAGTCACCGACGACCAGGTAGGGATGGGATGAGTGTTCCGGGTGAATGACTGTAGACAGAAAAAACGGAGGTAAGATCAAGGCAAGCAAGACGTACAAAACAACAAAACAAACTCTATCAAACTGGAGGCTGATACGCTGCACAACATACTGTTCATGGCTAACGATCGGGCAAAAAAAAAAAAAGGGAAAAAAAAAAAAAATTGGGAAAAAAAAATGTCAGGTCCAGCGCTTAGAAGTGGAGGGGTGATGATCAGGACCAGGTGTGCAGATAGCTGATGGGATACAGGTGCGGGTACTCAGAGATCCTCCAACTAGCTACGTCGCCKGGCAACCAGACAGGGTGCGTTCCAGGACACCGGAAAAAACACTCCAGGACAGAACACAGGCAAAAACAGACTCAGGAAGCGGGATTCGTGACATATAGATACAGCCTTTGGTTCACTCCAAACCTGACTGCCCTTTACCAGCACAAACACATCCTGTGGCGTACTGTGGCGTACTATCGAATAGTCCCCGTGATATGCAACTTTTCAGGGAAGTTAGGAACCAATATACACAGACAGTTAGGAAAGCAAAGGCTAGGTTTTTCAAACAGAATTTTGAATCCTGTAGCACAAACTCCAAAAAGATCTGAGACACTGTAAAGTACATGGAGAATAAGAGCACCTCCTCCCAGCTGCCCACTGCACTGAGGCTAGGAAACACTGCCACCACCGATAAATATACAATTATCGAGAATTTCAATATGTATTTTTCTATCCCTGGCCATGCTTTCCACCTGGCTACCCCTACCCCGGTCAACAGCTCTGCACCCCCACAGCAACTTGCCCAAGACTCCCCTATTTCTCCTTCACCCAAATCCAGATAGCAGATTTTCTGAAAGAGCTGCAAATTATGGACCCCTACAGATCAGCTGGGCTAGACAATCTGGACCCTCTCTTTCTAAAATTATCCGCCGAAATTGTTGCAACCCCTATTACTAGCCTGTTCAACTTCTCTTTCATATCGCCTGAGATCACTAAAGATTGGAAAGCTGCCGCGGTCATCCCCCTCTTCAAAGGGGGAGACACTCTAGACCCAAACTGTTACAGACCTATATTTATCCTACCCTGCCTTTCTAAAGTCTTTCTTTAGCCAAGTTAACAAACAGATCACCGACCATTTCAAATCCCACCGTACCTTCTCCACTATGCAATCTGGTTTCCGAGCTGGTCATGGGCGCACCTCAGCCACGCTCAAGGTCCTAAACGATATCATAACCGCCATCAATAAAAGACAATACTGTGCAGTGTTCTTCATCGACCAGGCCAAGGCTTTCAACTCTGACAATCACCGCATTGTTATCGGCAGACTCAACAGCCTTGGTTTCTCAAATGACTGCCTTGCCTGGCGCACCAACTACTTCTCAGATAGAGTTCAGGGTGTCAAATCGGAGGTCCTGTTGTCCGGACTGCTGGCAGTCTCTTTTCTCTGCATACATCAATATCGCTCTTGCTGCTGGTGATTCTCTGATACTTCTGGCCCATTTTTGGACACTGTGTTAATTAAAACTTCTCTAGGGAAGGGGGCAGCATTTTCACGTTTGGATGAAAAGCATACCCAAATGCAACTGCCAGTGACTCATCCCCAGGAGATAAAATATGCATATCATTAGTAGATTTGGATAGGAAACACTCCGACGTTTCTAAAACTGTTTGAATCATGTCTGTGAGTATAACAGAACTTATTTAGCAGGCAAAACCCCAAGGACAAACCATTCAGATGCCTTTTTTTTTTAGGTCACTGTCTTTTCAATGAAATTTCATTGGGAAACCAGATTTCTAAGCGAATTGCTTGCAGTTCCTACGGCTTCCACTAGATGTCAACAGTCATGAGAAATAGGTTGAGGTTATTCCTTTGTGTAATGAAGAAATACGGCCATCTTGAAGTCGAGGCACTCCAGGTGTCCTGGACATGCGCTTCAATCAAACAGAAGACATGCTACATATCGTTTTAATCCTGTATTGAACACATATCATCCCGTCTTCAATTTTATCGATTATTAACGTTAAAAAATACCTAAAGTTGTATTACAAAAGTAGTTTGACATTTTTTGGCAAAGTTTACAGGTAACCCTTGAGATATTTTGTCGTCACGTTTGAGCAAGTTGGAACCGGTGTTTTTCTGGATCAAACGCGCCAAATAAATTGACATTTTGGATATATATCGACGGAATTAATCGAACAAAAGGACTATTTGTGATGTTTATGGGACATATTGGAGTGTCAACAACAGAAGCTCGTCAAAGGTAAGGCATGAATTATATTTTTATTTCTGCGTTTTGTGTCTCGCCTGCTGGGTTGAAATGTTTTCTCTCTTTTGTTTACTATAAGTGCTATGCTCAGATAATAGCATCGTATGCTTTCGCTGAAAAGCCTATTTGAATTCTGACATGTTGGCTGGATTCACAACCAGTGTAGCTTTTAAATTTCGGTATCTTTCATGTGGATTTATAGAAAGTTTGATTTTATAGTAATTGTTATAGTCATTCATTTTAATGTGGCGCTATGCATTTTCTCAGGCTTTTTGCCAAGTGATACAGTAGCGTCTTGCCTAAACTCAGATTTTGGATATAAAATGAACTTTACCGAACAAAAAATACATTGTATTGTGTAACATGAAGTCCTTTGAGTGTCATCTGATGAAGATTATCAAAGGTTAGTGATTCATTTTATCTCTATTTCTGCTTTTTGTTACTGCTCTCTTTAGCTGGAAAAATGGCTGTCTTTTTCTGTGACTTGGCTCATACCTAACATAATCGTTTGGTGTGCTTTCGTCGTAAAACCTTTTTGAAATCGGACACTTTGGCTGGATTTACAACAAGTGTAGCTTTAAAATGGTGTAAAATACTTGTATGCTTGAGGAATTTAAATTATGGGATTTCTATTGTTTTGAAATTGGCGCCCTGCAGTTTCACTGGCTGTTGACGAGGTGGGACGCTACCATCCCACATACCCTAGACGAGCTTCAATGCCATACAACACTCCATCCGTGGCCTTCAACTGCTCTTAAATGCAAGTAAAACTAAATGAATGCACTTCAACCGATTGCTGCCCGCACCCGCCCACTGGACTAGCATCACTACTCTGGACTGTTCTGACTTAGAATATGTGGACAACTACAAATACCTAGGTGTCTGTTTAGACTGTAAACTCTCCTTCAAGACTCACATTAAGCATCTCCAATCAAAAATTAAATCTAGAATCGGTTTCCTATTTTGCAACAAGACATCCTACACTCATGCTGCCAAACATACCCTCGTAAAACTGACCATCCTACCYATCTTTGACTTCGGCGATGTCATTTACAAAATAGCCTCCAACACTCTACTCAGCAAATTGGATGTAGTCTATCACAGTGCCATCCGTTTTGTCACCAAAGCTCCATATACTACTCACCACTGCGACCTTTATGCTCTCGTTGGCTGGCCCTCGCTTCATATTTGTTGCCAATCCCATTGGCTCCATGTCATCTATAAGTCTTTGCTAGGTAAAGCCCCGCCTTATCGCAGCTCACTGGTAACCATAGCAGCACCCACCCGTAGCACGCGCTCCAGCAAGTATATTTCACTGGTCATCCCCAAAGCGAACTCCTCCTTTGGCCGCATTTCCTTCCAGTTCTCCGCTGCCAATGACTGAAAGGAATTGTAAAAATCACTGAAGCTGGAATCTTATATCTCCCTCACTAACTTTAAGCATCAGCTGTCAAAGCAGCTTACAGATCATTGCACCTGTACATAACCCCTCTGTAAATAGCCCACCCAACTACCTCATTCCCATATTGTTATTTATTTATTGCTCATTTGCTCCCCAGTATCTCTACTTGCACATTCATTTTCTGCACATCTATCACTCCAGTGTTAAATTGCTGAATTGTAATTATTTTGCCACTATGGCCTATTTATTTTCTTACCTCCCTAATCTTACTACATTTGCACAAACTGTATATAGACGTTTCTATAGTGTTTTTGATTGTACGTTTGTTTATCCCGTGTGTAACTCTGTTGTTTGTGCCGCACTGCTTTGCTTTATCTTGGCCAGGTCACAGTTGTAAATGAGAACTTGTTAAATAAAGGTGAAATAAAAAATAAATAAAACAGTGATGAGCTTTGAGGGCTCTATGGTGTTGAACGCTGAGCTGTAGTCAATGAATAACATTCTCACATAGCCCTTTCCCACCTGGACAAAAGGAACACCTATGTGGAGTGCAATATTGATTGCGTCATCTGTGGATCTGTTGGGGAGGTATGCAAATTGGAGTGGTTCTAGGGTTTCTGGGATGATGGTGTTGATGTGAGCCATGACCAGCCTTCCATAGCATTCACGGACTGTATCCATGAAGTGCTTTGAGTCTGTCACGCCCTCACCATAGAGAGCCTTTTATTCTCTATGTTGGTTAGGTCAGGGTGTGACTAGGGTGGGTTATCTATGTTGTTTTATGTCTATGTTGGCCTGGTATGGTTCCCAATCAGAGGCAGCTGTTTATCGTTGTCTCTGATGGGGATCATATTTAGGCAGCCATTTCCCCACTGTGTTTTGTGGGATCTTGTTTCTGTGTAGTTGCCTGTGAGCACTGCTTGAGCTTCACGTATCGTTTATTCTTTATTGTTTTTTGTGCGTTTGACTATCAATAAAAGATGTTGATTCCACGCTGCGCTTTGGTCTGAATGTATTTACGACGATCGTGACAGGGTCGGTAGTCYTTTAGGCAGGTTACCTTAGTGTTCTTGGGCACAGGGACTATGGTGGTCTGCTTGAAACATGTTGGTATTACATACTCAGACAGGGAGAGGTTGAAAATGTCAGTGAAGACACTTGCCAGTAGGTCAGCACATGCTCAGAGTACATGTCCTGATAATCCATTTGGCCCTGCGGCTTGGTGAATGTTGACCTGTTTAAACTTCTTACTCACATCGGCTATGGAGAGCGTGATCACACAGTTGTCATGAACAGCTGATGCTCTCATGCATGTTTCAGTGTTACTTGCCTCGAAGCGAGCATGGAAGTAATTTAGGACATCTGGTAGGCTCGTGTCACTGGGCAGCTCTCGGCTGTGCTTCCCTTTGTAGTCTGTAATAGTTTGTCAGCACTGCCACATTCGACGAGCGTCGGAGCCGGTGCAGTAAGATTCGATCTTAGTCCTGTATTGACTCTGTCTGTTTGATGGTTCGTTTGAGGTTATATCGGGATTTCTTATAAGCTTCAGGGTTAGAGTCCCGCTCCTTGAAAGCGGCAGCCCTAAACTTTAGCTCAGTGCGGATGTTGCCTTTAATCCTTGGCTTCTGGTTGGGGTATGTATGTTGTGTACTCCTCAGTGCCATTGGAAGAATCCTGGTCTGTGCTAGCAAAACAGTCCTGTAGCTTAGCATTTGCTTCATCTGACCACTTTTTTATTGACCGAGTCAATAGTGCTTCCTGCTTTAATTTTAGCTTGCAAGCAGGAATCAGGAGGATGGATTTATGGTCAGATTTGCCAAATGGAGGGCGAGGGAGAGCTTAGTACGTGTCTCTGTGTGTAAAGTAAAGGTGGTCTAGAGTTGTTTTCCCTCTGGTTGCACATTTAACATGCTGGTAGAAATTAAGTAAAACGGGGTTTAAGTTTCCCTGCATTAAAGTCCCCAGCCACTAGGAGCGCCACCTCTGGATGAGCGTTTTCCAGTTTGCTTATGGCGGTATACAGCTCATTGAGTGAGGTCTTAGTGCCAGCATCGGTGTGTGGTGGTATGAGACAGCTACGAAAAATACAGATGAAAACACCCTAGGTAGATAGTGTGCTCTACGGCTTATCATGAGATACTCTACCTCAGGCGAGCAAAACTTTGAGGCTTCCTTAGATATTGTGCACCAGCTGTTTTTTACAAATATACATAGACCGCCACCCCTTGCTGTTCTATCCTGCCAATACAGTGCATAACATGCCAGCTGTATGTTATTCATGTCGTCGTTCAGCCACGACTCGGTGAAACATAAGATATTTGTCACGTTCCTGACCTGTTTTCCTTGTTTTTGTATGTGTTTAGTTGGTCAGGGCGTGAGTTGGGGTGGGCATTCTATGTTATGTGTTTCTATGTTGGGTTAAATGTGTTGCCTGATATGGTTCTCAATTAGAGGCAGGTGTTTGACGTTTCCTCTGATTGAGAACCATATTAAGGTAGGCTGTTCTCACTGTTTGTTTGTGGGTGATTGTTCCTGTGTCTGTGTCTGTAGCACCACACGGGACTGTTTCGTTTGTTCGTTCGTTTGGCTAGTCTTACCTGTTCGTGCGTTCTTCGTGTCTATGTAAGTTCTTATGTTCAGGTCGGTCTACGTCGTTTATTGTTTTGTAGTTTGTTTAAGAGTTTTACCGTCTTCGTCTGTCTGTAAATAAATCATTATGTCTGCAAACAACGCTGCGTATTGGTCCGATCCATACTCCTTCTCCTCATCCGAGGAGGAGGAATTAGACAGCCGTTACAATATTACAGTTTTTATGTCCCGTTGGTAGGATATACATGCTTTTAGTTCGTCCAATTCATTATCCAGCGATTGTACGTTGGCCAGTAGTATCAATTGGCAAAGGCAGAATAGCCACTCATCAGCGGATCCTCACAAGGCACCTTGATCTCCTTCTGAGATACCTTTTCCGTCTTTTTACATTTACATTTAAGTCATTTAGCAGACGCTCTTATCCAGAGCGACTTACAAATTGGAAAGTTCATACATATTCATCCTGGTCCCCCCGTGGGGAATGAACCCACAACCCTGGCGTTGCAAGCGCCATGCTCTACCAACTGAGCCACACGGGACCCGTGTGCTGAGGGCCTGTTCGGGTGTCTGGAGTAAATCCCTCTTTCTTAAAAACTTTATTTAACTCGTCATTTAAGAACAAATTCTTATTTTCAATGACGGCCTAGGAACAGTGGGTTAACTGCCTTGTTCAGGGGCAGAACGACAGATTTTTACCTTGTCGGCTCGGGGATTCAATCTTGCAACCTTTTGCTTACTAGTGCAATGCTCGAACCACTAGGCTACCTGCCGCCACTAGGCTACCTGCCTCTTGAACTGGACATAGAGAAATTCTTCGTCCAGATCAAGGTGAGTAATCGCTGTTCTGATTTCTAGAAGCTATTTTCGGTCATTAGACATGGTGCAGTGTCTTAACAACAGTCTGTTCTTCAGATGAGTCTGCAGTGTGTTAACAACAGATCATACTGATAACAGGAGTTACACACAATTAATCTATCTCGGTAAAGGCTTCATCCCGTTAACACAAGTATCTCTATGGACATTTTGCACTATGACTGAATGCATCTAACTGGCGATGGTCATAATGAAATGCACAGTAAAGCACTGCAGAAGAATAGAAGAATGTCGCACGTAGTGAAAAAGTGATATTCAATCATGTACAAGTCATGTACAAGCAATAAATCATGTACAAACGATTTGTCATATACAAGCTATTAGTCATGTACAAGCTATTAGTCATGTACAAGCTATTAGTTGTGTACAAGCTATTAGTCATGTACAAGCTATTAGTCATGTACAAGCTATTAGTTGTGTACAAGCTATTAATCATGTATAAGCTATTAGTCATGTACAAGCTATTAGTCATGTACAAGCTATTAGTCATGTAAACTATTAGTTGTGTACAAGCTATTAGTAATGTACAAGCTATTAGTCATGAACAAGCTATTAGTCATGTAACAAACTATTAATCATGTATAAGCTATTAGTCATGTACAAGCTATTAATATATACAAGCTATTAGTCATGTACAAGCTATTAGTCATGGTAACAAGCTATTAGTCATGTACAAGCTATTAGTTTGTTTCAAGCTATTAGTCATGTACAAGCTATTAGTCATTGTACAAGCTATTAGTCATGTACAAGCTATTAGTTGTGTACAAGCTATTAGTCATGTACAAGCTATTAGTCATGTACAAGTTATTAGTCATGAACAAGCTATTAGTCATGTACAAGCTATTAGTCATGAACAAGCTATTCGTTGTTGTACAAGCTATTAGTCATGTACAGAGTATTGTCATTGTACAAGCTGTTAGTCATGTACAAGCTATTAGTCATGTACAAGCTATTAGTCATGTACAGTTATTAGTCATGTACAAGCTGTTAGTCATGTACAAGCTATTAGTCATGTACAAGTTATTAGTCATGAACAAGCTATTCGTTGTGTACAAGCTATTAGTCATGTACAAGCTATTAGTCATGAAACAGCTATTAGTTGTGTACAAGTACCATTCGTTGTGTACAAGCTTTTAGTCATGTACAAGCTATTAGTCATGAACAAGCTATTAGTTGTGTACAGCTATTCGTTGTGTACAAGCTATTAGTATGTACAAGCTATTAGTCATGTACAAGCTATTAGTCATGAACAAGCTATTCGTTGTGTACAAGCTATTAGTCATGTACAAGCTATTAGTCATGAACAAGCTATTAGTTGTGTACAAGCTATTAGTCATGTACAGCTATTAATCATGTACAAGCTATTAGTCATGTCAAGTTATTAGTCATGTACAAGCTATTAATCATGTATAAGCTATTAGTCATGTACAACTATTAATCATGTACAAGCTATTAGTCATGTACAAGCTGTTAGTCATGTACAAGCTATTAGTTCATGTACAAGCTATTAGTCATGAACAAGCTATTAGTTGTGTTACAGCTATTAGTAATGTACAAGCTATTAGTCATGTACAAGCTATTAATCATGTAACAAGCTATTTAGTCATGTTATAGTTATTAGTCTGTACAAGCTATTAGTTGTGTACAAGCTATTAGTCATGTACAAGCTATTAGTTGTGTACAAGCTATTTAGCTCATTGTACAAGTTATTAGTCATGTACAAGCTATTAATCATGTACAAGCTATAGTCATGTACAGCTATTAGTCATGTACAAGTTATTAGTCATGTACAAGCTATTATCATGTACAAGCTATTAGTCATGTACAAGTTATTAAGTCATGTACAAGCTATTAGTCATGTACAAGTTATTAGTCATGTACAAGCTATTAATCATGTACAAGCTATTAGTCATGTACAAGTTATTAGTCATGTACAAGCTATTAGTCATGTACAAGCTATTATCAATGTACAAGCTGTTAGTCATGTACAAGCCTATTAGTCATGACAAGTTATTAGTCATGTACAAGCTATTAATCATGTACAAGCTATTAGTCATGTACAAGTTATTAGTCATGTACAAGCATTAAGTCATGTACAACTATTAGTCATGAACAAGTTTATTAGTCATGTACAAGCTATTAATCATGTACAAGCTATTAGTCATGTACAAGCTAATTGTCATGTACAAGCTATTAGTCATGACAAGTTATATAGTCATGTACAGTATTAATCATGTACAAGCTATTAGTCATGTACAAGTTATTAGTCATGTTACAAAGCTATTAGTCATGTACAAGTTATTTAGTCATGTACAAGCTATTAATCATGTACAAGCTATTAGTCATGTACAAGCTATTAGTCATGAACAAGCTATTAGTCATGTACAAGCTATTAGTCATGAACAAGCTATTCGTTGTGTACAAGCTATTAGTCATGTACAKGTTATTAATCATGTACAAGCTATTAGTTGTGTACAAGCTGTTAGTCATGTACAAGCTGTTAGTAATGTACAAGCTATTCGTCATGTACAAGCTGTTAGTCATGTACAAGCTGTTAGTCATGTACAAGCTGCGTAGAGAAGCTAACAGAGCAGAATATATTATTATAATTTTTGATCCAGTGGAAAGACTATGATGATGATGACATTATAGTAGCTCTTTAGACCCACTCTTTCTGTTGTTTTACTCCAACCTCACTGATAGTATCCTCCCTGCCAGTGAGAACCATTCACTGGCCTCTCACCCCTGAGTAGATAACCAGTGCTCTCCATGACAGCTACGAAGCCCCTGTTCTTTGTTTGACTGCCTAATAGCTGTCTACTTCCACCTACTCATTTCAACCATTGTTTTTATCTCAAAGCTGTGGAGCCCTACACTGCACTGTACTGTAGCTACAGTTATGTGCTAAAAACTCAACCTCCATCCATTTCTCCCAGTGTCCCATTTGACCTGTACATTCCAGCAGACCTGGGGTTAAAAAAGTTTTTTTCTTTTGAATACTGTTTCAGCTTACCTGGCACAACAGAACCCATAGAATAGTCCCAAAGAGTGCAAACCCCACCCATCTAACASTCCAATCCAGGCAGGCCCCACCAATTGCTCAAAAGTATTTGAAATAAAACCAATAGTGTACGGTGGCCCATCACCCGAAGTGACTCTTATCAACACTCTATGTAAAACATTTTATTGTCTTCTCAGGAATTTAGCCTTCTCTGTCTTAATAATCTCACCAAACACCTCTTGTCACACCTCTGGGTAGCAGAGGTTCAGTTGTCTTCACATCCTGTAGGTCTGATGTCTGATTAAAGGTTCAACAACTCAGATTTTGAATGTAAACAACTCCGATGTTATAAAGGTGTCTTAGATTCATTGTTCTCTCTCTTTCCTTGTTCCTGACCTGGGCTGGTGAGATACTCTCTCTCAGGGACTCTTAGGGCATGGCCTTTCAGGCTTTCACTTCTCTCCCTCCTTCTCTGTTCATGCCTAGAATAATACCTTGTAATGCTTGTGAATGCCTTGTAACTTAAGCTTTATGCCTTGTATGTGATTTCATACATGTTACAGTTTTACAGTTATTAAATCATATGCCTCATTCTTGCTCAATTTTGCATGCCTTCTCAAACAGCTACAACTGTATACAGTATGCATTTTCACATCAAGTCTTCTCTTGAGTTGAGCTCGGGAATGGAACAACTGTTTAACATCTGAACTTGTTGTTTTTGGGGGAAGGGTGGGGAGAGTGTGTGTATGTATCCCACATCTGTTGCTAAGAGGTAATGATGATAGGAACAGCATAGGATGAATCACAATAATTGCTTGCCAATTTTTTTGTTTTTTCCTAATGACAATCCGGTTTATAGGTCCTTCGTTTGAAATGCTTACACTATTACGCATACTATTTGTTAATTGTGGAAATAAAATATGCAAGATTTTTTAATATATAGATACTTTTTTTAATAACAGTATGCAATACAATCGAGGTGAGGGCGTTGGAAATGCTTTTGGCTGTTAATCTGCTTCTGTTCTATAGGTGGTGCTGTGGGCTCTTTTTAAACGATGGGTCTCAATCTCTCAAAGGCCCTAGGATTCAGGTGGATAGGGTTGGTCTGCCAAGGGGTGATGATATTAACAAACAATCATTTTGATCCAACTGTGCAAATTGTCCAACAGATCCGCAAGGTAGATGGATTCTTTTAAATATCTTTAAAAAATATATATAATACTTTATCAAGCCTACAACCAATACAATACTCTATTATTATGGTGGGAGATTATGATACAGTTTTAAATACCTTAATGGATCATAAAGGATAACACACTACAAACTATCACCCTCATGCACTTAAGGAAATCACGGATATCATGGATATATTGGAACTAGTATCAGGAATCAAGGTAACTCCCAGATGCAGACACGTCAACTTGACAATGGTTTAATTTTCCAACAGAGGCAGGCAATAGACAGGTCAAGACAGGCAGGGGTCAGTGAACCAGAGGTGGGGCAACGGTACCGGACGGCAGGCAGGCTCAGGGTCAGGGTAGGCAGAGGTCAAACAATCTAGAGGTGGGACAAAGGTACAGGTCGGCAGGCAGGGTCAGGGGCAGGCAGAGTGGTCAGGCAGGCGGGCTCAGAGTAAGGACAGGCAAGGGTCAAAACCAGGAGGGCGAGAAAAAGAGAGACTGGGAAAAGCAGGCATCGAGAACAAAAACGCTGGTTGACTTGACGAACAAGACGAACTGGCAACGGACAAACAGAGTTCACAGGTATATATACAAAAGGGATAATGGGGAAGATGGGCAACACCTGGAGGGGGGTGGAGACAATCACAAGGACAGGTGAAACAGATCAGGGTGTGACAACTAGTGGATATATGGAGGCTTAAATATCTTGACTTAGTTAGATATACACTAGCAGTCAAAAGTTTGGACACACCTACCCATTCAAGGGTTTTACTTTATTTGTCCTATTTTCTACATTGTAGAATAATAGTGAAGACATCAAAACTATGAAATAACACATAGAATCATGTAGTAACCAAAAAAGTGTTAAAACATTTAATTTTAGATTTTAGATTCTTCAAAGTAACCACCCTTTGCCTTGATGACAGCTTTGCACACCGTACATGGCAGAGGCTCAATGAAGCTAGTCATCTTGACTACTTTTTTTATAGCATTCTTGCTGGCACCAAAAGTTTGAATGCGGTGGGAACATCAAATAATTGGCATATACGTTACTCTTACAGAATTTCCATGTGGGCGAGGATATTGGAAATGTTATCAAATACAATTTGATGACAACTTGTTTTTAACCAGGACTGAATCATTTTTAACTTACTTTTTCCATCATAAGTACAGCATATCACCTTATTGTATTAGACACTTTCAAATGTGCCTTTAGAGGCCTTGCAATGCAATACTCATCTTTAAAACAAAAAACATGTTGGTCAAAAGAGTTCATATTAACAAAGGAAATAGAGGAACTAACAGTACAGGTAGATAGCCAGAAAAACTGTACCACAGACGAACAGAATAAGTTAGAGGAAAAACAAAAAAGAACTGGAGGAACTTATTCAAGAAATATCAAGTGTAATATATTATAAAAAATTTAAGAAACTGGATGAAATATGGGGACAATTTCACAAAATWGTTTTTTCATCTTCAACATAGAAATGCTACCGAAAATAATATACAAAACATTTTATAAATGACGGAGTCACCCATGATTCATCAAACAATATTTTGAAAGAGGAAGCAAAGTATTTTAAGCATATGTTTTTGTTACAGTTTTCTCCATCTCCACTAACCAAAGTTAATTGTAAGGATTGTTTTTCTATCAATAATGTAAAAATTAACATCTGTACAGAAATACTCATGTGAAGGCCAATTACAGAGGATAAACTTCTTGATGCAATTAAAGCCTTTAAGTCCAGGAAATCACCAGGTCTGTACGGCATACCAGTTGAGGTATACCAAAACTTTTTTGATGTATTCAGAGGACTGCTTTTAGCATGTTTTAACCACTCCTATAAAAAWAGTAGATTACTCAACAAGGTCTGAATTCACTATTACTGAAACAGAACCCAGGTGGTAAATATAAAGATCAAGTCCATATAAAAATGGGAGGCCCCTTAAAGTTCAGTCTTGTGTGGCAACAATTCCAGCAAAATGTATAGCGTATAGAATTAAAAAGCTCTTGTCAGATATATTCATCCTAATCAGACAGTTTTTTTTACATGGATGATACATTGGAGATAATACACTGCTCAAAAAAATAAAGGGAACACTTAAACAACACAATGTAACTCCAAGTAAATCACACTTCTGTGAAATCAAACTGTCCACTTAGGAAGCAACACTGATTGACAATAAATTTCACATGCTGTTGTGCAAATGGAATAGACAAAAGGTGAAATTATAGGCAATTAGCAAGACACCCCCAATAAAGGAGTGGTTCTGCAGGTGTGACCACAGACCACTTCTCCAGTTCCTATGCTTCCTGGCTGATGTTTTGGTCACTTTTGAATGCTGCGCGTGCTTTCACTCTAGTGGTAGCATGAGACGGAGTCTACAACCCACACAAGTGGCTCAGGTAGTGCAGCTCATCCAGGATGGCACATCAATGCGAGCTGTGGCAAAGAGGTTTGCTGTGTCTGTCAGCGTAGTGTCCAGAGCATGGAGGCGCTACCAGGAGACAGGCCAGTACATCAGGACGTGGAGGGCCGTAGGAGGCAACAACCCAGCAGCAGGACCGCTACCTCCGCCTTTGTGCAAGGAGAGCAGGTGGAGCACTGCCAGAGCCCGGCAAAATGACCTACAGCAGGCCACAAATGTTGCATGTGTCTGCTCAAACAGTCAGAACAGACTCCATGAGGTGGTATGAGGGCCCGACGTCTACAGGTCGGGGGTTGTGCTTACAGCCCAACACCGTGCAGGACGTTTGGCTTTGCCAGAGAACACCAAGATTGGCAAATTCGCCACTTGGCGCCCTGTGCTCTTCACAGATGAAAGCAGGTTCACACTGAGCACAGAGCACATGTGACAGACGTGACAGAGTCTGGAGACGCCGTGGAGAACGTTCTGCTGCCTGCAACATCCTCCAGCATGACCGGTTTGGGGTGTGGTCATCATGGTGTGGTTGGCATTTCTTTGAGGGGCCGCACAGCCCTCCATGTGCTCGCCAGAGGTAGCCTGACTGCCATTAGGTACCGAGATGAGAATCCTCAGACCCCTTGTGAGACCATATGCTGGTGCGGTTTGCCCTGGGTTCCTCCTAATGCAAGACAATGCTAGACCTCATGTGGCTGGAGTGTGTCAGCAGTTTCTGCAAGAGGAAGGCATTGATGCTATGGACTGGCCCACCCATTCCCCAGACCTGAATCCAATTGAGCACATCTGGGACATCATGTCTCGCTCCATCCACCAACGCCACGTTGCACCACAGACTGTCCAGGAGTTGGCGGATGCTTTAGTCCAGGTCTGGGAGGAGATCCCTCAGGAGACCAGTTGGATCAGCCTGTAGTGTGGTTTTCCACTTTAATTTTGAGTGTGACTCCAAATCCACACCTCCATGGGTTGATAAATTTGATTTCCATTGATCATTTTTGTGTGATTTTGTTGTCAGCACATTCAACTATGTAAAGAAAAAAGTATTTAATAAGAATATTTCATTCATTCAGATCTAGGATGTGTTATTTTAGTGTTCCCTTTATTTTTTTGAGCAGTGTATAAGAAACAATATAACTGTAACGGTCTTTCTCCTCCTCTTCGCTTGAAGAGGAGGAGTAGGGATTGGACCAAAGCGCAGCGTGGTTATAGGACATAATGAATTTATTTGACAAGACGAACACTGACACGAACTACACTTGATAAATTACAAAAATAACAAACAAACGACGTAGACTGACCTGAACATGAGAACTACATATAACGAAGAACGCARAAACAGGAAAGACTAACCAAACGAATGAAACCACGAAACAGTCCCGTGTGGTGCAACGGACACAGACACAGGAACACAATCACCCACAAACAAACAGTGAGAACATCCTACCTTAATATGGTTCTCAATCAGAGGAAATGTCAAACACCTGCCTCTAATTGAGAACCATATCAGGCAACCCATTWAAKCAACATAGAAACACATAACATAGAATGCCCACCCCAACTCACGCCCTGACCAACTAAACATACAAAAATAAGAGAAAACAGGTCAGGAACGTGACAATAACACTATGAAGCATCAGGGAAACCAGGCTTGGTATTCATAGCTCATTTTGAAAATACTTTTGATAAAGTACGACTGGAATTTATATATAAATGCCTCAAATATTTCAATTTCCGAGAATCATTTATACAATTGGTTAAGTTATGAATAGTAGCCGTAGGTGTAAAATAGTAAATAATAGCTACTTCTCAGAAATTATTAAACTGTCAAGAGGAGTAAAACAAGGTTGGCCACTATCGACATATCTATTTATTATGGCCATCAAAAGGTTAGCTATTAAAATCAGACCCAACAATATTATTAAGGGACTAGAAATCCAGTGCTTAAAAATGGAGGTATCACTGTACGCTGATGATTCATGTTCTTTTAAATCCACAATTTGGATCCTTCCATAGCCTCAGAGGATCTAGATAATTTTTCTAACATCAATTTATGATAAGTATACTATATTATTTATTGGAGCACAAAAAAAGACCACTTGAACGTTACTGTGTAGTTTAGCAATAAAATAGTCTGACGGTGATGTGAACATACTCGGTATTCATATCCTGAAATAAATAAATAATCTCACTATAAATACATTTTTATAGGAAGTTAACAATAATAAGACATTGCCTCCATGGAAAGGAAGATACTGTACCTGTCTATTTGTGTAAAAATCATCCTGATTACCTCTTTAGCCAAATCCCAGTTTACCTATTTGTTTATGCCTACACCTAAAGACGTTTTTTTTTAATTACAGTACCAGTCAAAAGTTTGGACACACCTACTCATTCAAGGGTTTTTCTCTTGACTATTTTCTACATTGTAGAATAATAGTGAAGACATCAAAACTATGACATAACACATATGGAATCACAAAAGTAACCAAAAAAGTGTTTAAAAATGTGTAAATAATATTTATATTTGAGATTCTTCAAAGTAGCCACACTTTGTGTTGATGACAGCTTTGCATACGGTTGGCATTCTCTCAACCAGCTTCACCTGCAATGCTTTTCCATCAGTCTTGAATAGAGTTCCCACATAAGCTGAGCACTTGTGGGCTACTTTTCCTTCACTCTGCGGTTCAACTCATCCCAAACCATCTCAATTGGGTTGAGGTCGGGGGATTGTGGAGGACAGGTCATTTGATGCAGCACTCCATCACTCTCCRTCTTGGTCAAATAACCCTTAATCAGCCTGGAGGTGTGTTGGGTCATTGTCCTGTTGAAAAAACAATGATAGTCCCACTAAGCGCAAACCAGATGGGATGGTGTATCACTGCAGAATACTGTGGTAGCCATGCTGGTTAAGTGTGCCTTGAATTCTAAACAAATCACCAACAGTGTCACTGGCAAAGCATCCTCACACCATCACGCCTCCTCCTCCATGCTTCACGTGGGAACCACATAATTGGAGATCTTCTGTTTACCTACTCTGTGTCTCACAAAGACACAGCGGTTGGAACCAAAAATCTCAAATTTGGACACGAGTCCAAAGGACAGATTTCCACCAATCTAATGTCCATTGTTCGTATTTCCTGGCCCAAGCAAGTTTCTTCTTATTGGTGTCCTGTAGTAGTGGTTTCTTTGCAGCAATTCGACCATGAAGGCCTGATACACGTAGTCTCCTTTGAACAGTTGATGTTGAGATGTGTCTCTTACTTGAATTCTGTAGGGAAGCATTTATTTGGGCTGCAATTTCTGAGGCTGGTAACTCTAATGAACTTATCCTCTGCAGCAGAGGTACCTCTGGGTCTTCCTTTCCTGTGGCGGTCCTCATGAGAGCCAGTTTCATTATAGTGCTTGATGGGTTTTGCAACTGCACTTGAAGAAACTTTCAAAGTTCTTGAAATTTTGTGCATTGACTGACCTTCATGTCTTAARGTAATGATGGACTGTCATTTCYCTTTGCTTATTTGAGCTGTTCTTGCCATAATATGTACTTGGTCTTTTACCAAATAGGGCTATCTTCTGTGTACGACCCCTACCTTGTCACAAACAAATTATTGGCTCAAATGCATGAAGAAGGAAAGAAATTCCACAAATTCACTTTTAACAAGGCACACCTGTTAATTGAAATGCATTCCAGGTGACTAACTCATGAAGCTGGCTGAGAGAATGCCAAGAGCGTGCAAAGCTGTCATCAAGGCAAATGGTAGCTACTTTGAAGAATCTCAAATGTAACATGTTTTGATTTGTTTAACACTTTTTGGGGGGGGTTACTACATGATTCCATATGTGTTATTTCAAAGTCTTGATGACTTTTTTTGGTGCTCTCCATAAGTAGCTTGTTTTTGGTTGCAGGTTCAGGAATAGCTGAAGAATTGCAACACTTACAGTACCTGGAGTTTACTCTTTAAATATCACTGCTGGGTGATCTGAAAAGTCATACTTTAATTTACGATCTGAACCTTTGTGAAACATCACTGCACATTTAAAAAATATATATAAAATAACTGGATGGTGTTTAGAGATACATGGGAGGGGTTGAGGGTTGCTGAAGGAAGGGACTAAAAACAAATAAAATATAACTAACTAAATATACTGTGTCCATAAAATGTATATATAATGTATAAGCTAGAAGTAGAAGCCTAAGTGTTGTTGTCCATTAGTTTACTCCAATTAGGGTGCAAATGTGCATCCTTTGTCCTGATCTTGTCCACATTGTGAATGTGCGCACATTTCCACCATTTTAAAGATACATTTGTTGTAAATCCAGCCAAAGTGTCCGATTTCAAAAAGGCTTTACGACGAAAGCACACCAAACGATTATGTTAGGTCAGTACCTAGTCACAGAAAAACACAGCCATTTTTCCAGCCAAAGAGAGGAGTCACAAAAAGCAGAAATAGAGATCAAATTAATCACTAACCTTTGATGATCTTCATCAGATGACACTCATGGGACTTCATGTTACACAATATATGTATGTTTTGTTCGATAAAGTTCATATTTATATCCAAAAATCTTTGTTTACATTGGCGCGTTATGTTCAGTAATGTTTTGCCTCCAAAACATCCGGTGATTTTGCAGAGAGCCACATCAATTTACAGAAATACTCATAATACACATTGATAAAAGATACAAGTATTATACATGGGACTTTAGATACACTTCTCCTTAATGTAACCGCTGTGTCAGATTTCAAAAACTTTACGGAAAAAGCACACCATGCTATAATCTGAGTACAGCGCTCAGAGCCCAAACAAGCCATACAGATATCCGCCATGTTGTGGAGTCAACAGAAGCCAGATATAGTATTATAAATATTCACTTCCCTTTGATGATCTTCATCAGAATGCACTCCCAGGAATCCCAGTTCCACAATAAATGTTTGTTTTGTTCGATAACGTCCATAATTTATGTCCAAATACCTCCTTTTTGTTAGGGCGTTTAGTACAGTAATCCAAATGCGCAGGCACTAGGTCCAGACAAAGTCAAAAAATTCCATTACAGTTCATAGAAACATGTCAAACGATGTATAGAATCAATCTTTAGGATGTTTTTAACATAAATCTTCAATAATGTTTCAACCGGAGAATTCCTTTGCCTTCAGAAATGCGATGGAACGCAGGTCGCTCTCACGGGAGCGCACGTGGTCAGCTCATGCCAGACACCTGACTCAAAGAGCTCTCCTTCCCTCATTCTTCACAGTAGAAGCATCAAACAAGGTTCTAAAGACTGTTGACATCTAGTGGAAGCCTTAGGAAGTGCAATATGACCCCAAAGACACTGTATATTGGATAGGCAAACCTACAAATCTCAGATTTCCCACTTCCTGGTTGGATTTTTTCTCAGGTTTTTGCCTGCCATATGAGTTCTGTTATACTCACAGACATCATTCAAACAGTTTTAGAAACTTCCAAATCTACTAATAATATGCATATCTTAGCTTCTGGGACTGAGTAGCAGGCAGTTTACTCTGGGCACCTTATTCATCCAAGCTACTCAATACTGCCCCCAGCCGCAATTAAGTATTCAACCCCTTTCTTATGGCAAGCCTAAATAAATTCAGGAGTAAACATTTGCTTAACAAGTCAGATAATAAGTATGCAATAATGTGTTTAACATGTTTTTTTAATGACTACCTCTTCTCTGTACCCCACACATACAATTATCTGTAAGGTCCCTCAGTCAAGCATGTGAATTTCAAATAAAGATTCAACCTCAAAGACCAGGGAGATTTTCCAATGCCTCATGAAGAAGGGCATCAATTGGTAGATGGGTGACAAAAAGCAGAATTTGAATATCCCTTTGAGCATGGTGAATTTATTAATTACCCTTTGGATGGTATATCAATACACCCAGTCACCACAAAGTTACAAGTCTCATTCCTAACTCAATTGCAAGAGAAGAAGGAAACCGCTCAGGGATTTCTCCATGAGACCAATGGTGACTTTAATAAGAGTCTATTAACACATCCCTGCGTCAATTTAAGTAATATAATTTTAAAAATCCCCATCAAAATCCATCAGTTTAAGCTAGAGATATCAGTGTTTTGCATGAGTTGCTTCTCAATCCACCACATCCGCCTGTCGGTTTGGACTAGTCTGAATTCGTATTGCTAATGTGCCCATTTCTGTCTGTAGCTTCCGAACCGTTTGCGCTACAAACTAATATGACCCCACTATGGAAAGGGTAGACTCTCACGAACATGATGGTATTTTGCTCTACGACCCCCACAAGTGTCACGAGACTCTTCAGAAGGTAACTGATACAAACTAATGGAAGTATAGAGGTAGTTTTGTGACACAAATAAGTGGTTAAATATTTGTCCAAAAAKCTGAAATATTTCCTGAGCTTTCTTATACCTCCTTATACCTCGAGATTTCAAAACCTTATTCCTTATGATCAATGTTTTGCCGGTTGTTAGAGGACGGCTGTTAGAACCAGGTATAAATGGGCTAGATAGTCAGGTTTATCAAATCTAAATGGCTAAGTATTAGTACTACAATACTATTTGACACAAGGTATGAATCCCAGAGTTTCCAGTGGATGTGCAGTTCACCAGGCCAGGCTCATTAATTTGACAAGATGACAAGTGGGAACGCTGTGGTTGTGTAAACAGCTCATCGGTCAGCTGTGGCACACAGCCGTCACATACACATGTCACAAAATCACAAGTAATCTACTGTAGGCATAGGGCTTGCAGAGCTCAGGGGAATTCTCTTCAAATGCTCTGCATGTAGAATAGGCCTTTCTTACTTTTGTCTTCAGATGAGAAGTTTTGATATTCCAACAATGAATGGCCTCCCCAATTGAATAGAATCTCAGATATAAGTCATAGAATTATACAATATTTTGCATGTCATTTTAGTCTTCATCAAACCAAGACTGCAGGGGTGATTAAATCTTTATGACTACAAAATGAAAATTGGTGTTCTGACACAGAGTATAACAGCAAAATTCACCACCCTTTAAGCTCTGCCAGAAAAGGCTCATGCATACAATAGCATAATGCTATTTTCATCCAGCCATGTCCATCTACAGGACACTGACTGACCAGCACAGTCCTTCCATGATGAACAAAGGTACAATTGCCTCTCTATAAACAAAGCATTATAAAAAATAAATATGTTCCAACTGAGAAAGAGAGAAAGAGAGAGACGCAGTCTGTAGAATCATATTTCTGCTAATGCTGTCCTTTTGCATATCAACAACAACAGAAAACGAACAGACCAAGAAAGAAGACAACTCTGAGCTTACCTTCTCTGTGGATTGGAAGGTGCCAAAGAAGATGGGGATGAAGGCCAGCCAGATCTTACCTTTTCTGTGGACTGGGAGGTGCCAAAGAAGATGGGAATGAAGGCCAGCCAGACTATACAGGTGGTGTACATGGTGAAGCCGATGGGCTTGGCCTCGTTGAAGGTCTCCGGCACCCCCCGGGTCTTGATGGCGTACACCGTGCAGGTGACCATGAGCAGCATGCTGTAACCCAGCAGGCAGATCAGTGAAAGGTCAGAGATGTCACATTTGAGCACGCCACGGGCCATGTCCGGATTGGCCGTGCGCTGGTCCTCGTAGTCGATGATGGCCTGAGACGGGTCTACCCCAAACCAGATACACACCCCCAGTAGCTGCACCAAAGTCAGGCTGAAGGTGATGACCAGCTGGGAGGCTGGGGAGATGAACCTGGGGGCGCTCACCGACATCGATCCCTGTTCGAAGATGCGGTAGATGCGGTTAGTCTTGGTGAGCAGGGCTGCGTAGCTGATACTCATCCCCAGACCCAGGAAGATCCGTCTGAGGGAGCAGATGCCAACATCAGGGGCAGATATCATGAGGAAGGTGGTGGCATAGCACATAAAGATACCAGTCAGCAGAACGTAGCTGAGCTCGCGGCCTGACGCCTTGACGATGGGTGTGTCGTTGTAGCGGATGAAGGTGACCACCACGAACAGAGTGGCCATGATGCCCGCCACGGAGATGAGGACAGGGATGATGGCCCATGGGGAGCTCCACTCCAGCTTGACAATGGGGATGGGACGGCAGGCAGTGTGGTTCTCGTTGGGACGCAGGTCAAAGCGACACATCTTGCAGCTGTAGGTGTCTGACTGGTACTGGTAGCCGTTGCAGCGCTCGCAGTGCCAGCAGCAAGGGATGCCCTTCACTATCTTCTTGCGCTCTCCGGCCTGGCAGGGGTGGCTGCAGATGGAGTAAGGGATCTGACGACCTCCACCTGGCCAGTGCATTGCTCGGATCTGAGGGGGGATGGAGACAGTCAAACACTTCACAAATAACTAACACTGTAACCCATAAACAGTCTCTTCTTGCTTAATGCCAATTACCACTGGCATACAGTTAGTTTTGGGGCTTCTTTCTCCTCTCCATTAAAAAGTATATTACATATAATCACTATTTGTCTTATTGAAAGGATATATTTAGTGTTATGTTATTAACTTTTTTTGCCGTCAATGGTGGTTGTTAAATTCATAGGCTGAAAACACATCCCCAAATGTGTATTTAATTAACAGCTATAAGAATCCTATTAAACTAAAAGCTCCTTTCGAAAGAGAATTGGTGCACACCGCAGGACTAGCATTTACACCACATTTACAACAACATTCACTGTCTTCCACCATTCACACAGCGTTGAGGTTCAGACCCAGGTCGACTCCATGGAAACGCCTTTCTTTTTTCTTTCAATCTTTCTTTGCCCAAGGCCATCTCTTCATATTCCATTCAAACATTATTTGCAGGGCCGGCTTCATGTAATTCATTGTTATAMCTTTGTAACCTCCTGTGTCCACAACTCCACCATATTGTTTCACCAAGACAGTGGATGGTGTCTGTTTTTAAGGTCTTATTGGTTTATTTTCATCCCAGTCACTTGTTGTTAATCATTAAAGCACCCTCTGGATGTTTGCACCATTGAAGACATGTGCACAAAGCAGTAGCTAATGGTTAAGGAGGAATTACTGAGCAAAGGAAGCACTAAAGTAGAACCAACAGATGACAACATCCCATCAAAGCTTCTTTGGGAGGAGAACCACTGACACCAAATGGTGAAACAGGTAAAGGTAATTTGGAGGGCATAAGTCTGATAATATAACTAAAGTACTGTATCTGCATATTAAATATATAAAAAATAAATGCTTACGTTTAGATAGAGCTGTTCGGTCCAGTGGCCGATGATTTTGTACTCAGCTGTTCTGTTTCTGATCTGGTACTGATAAATCTCATAGCGACCAGGGGCATCTCCATTCTCATTGAAGAGCACTGGGTTGCCAGCTATGCCTGAAGGACAGAGGAGAGAGAGAGTGAAAGCATTAGTTTGAATTGTAATATAAATATTTATATGTAACAGTTTAACATTCGTCCGTCCCCTCGCCCCGACCCGGGCTCGAACCAGGGACCCTCTGCACACATCAACAACTGCCTCCCACGAAGCATCGTTACCCATCGCGCCACAAAAGCCATGGCCCTTGCAGAGCAAGGGGAACAACTACTTCAAGGTCTCAGAGGAAGTGATGTCACCAATTGAAAGTCTATTAGCTCACACCACCAGTTACACTCACCCCCCTTTTGACCTCCTCGTTTCCCACAGCAACCAGTGATCCGGGTCAACAGCATTAATGTAACAGTATTGCTTCCATCCCTCTCCTCGCCCCTACCTGGGCTCGAAACAGGGACCCTCTGAACAGATCAACAACAGTCACTTACGAAGCATCGTTACCCATTGCTCCACAAAAGCAGAGCAAGGGGAACAACTATTTCAAGGTCTCAGAGCAAGTGACCTCACCGATTGAAACGCTATTAGCGCGCACCACCTCTAACTAGCTAGCCATTTCACATCGGTTACACATATACACACGCACAGTACCAGTCAAAAGTTTGGACACATACTCATTCAAGGATTTTTCTTTATTTTTACTATTTTCTACATTGACGACTAATATTGAAGACATCACAACTATGAAATAACACATATTGAATCATATAGTAACCAAAAAACTGTTAACCTCTCTAGGCTAGGGGGCGGTATTTTCACGTCCGGATGAAAAGTGTGCCCAAAGTAAACTGCTACTCAGGCCCAGAAGCTAGGATAACAATATTATTACTAATATTATTATTATAGATTTGGATAGAACACACTCTGAAGTTTCTAAAACTGTTTGAATGATGTATGTGAGTATAACAGAACTTATTTGGCAGGCGAAACCCCGAGGACAAACCATCCAGGATAAAAAAAAATTGAGGTCACTCTCTTTTCAATGGGGTTTCTATGTGGATCTAGATTTCTAAGGCACTTGGTTGCAGTTCCTATCGCTTCCACTGGATGTCAACAGTCTTTAGAAATTGGTTGATGTTTTTCCTTTGAGAAATGAAGAAGTAGGGCTGTTCAAAACGAGGGTCGAGTCTAGTGTACTGTTGTGGTTGGGGAGCGCGCCCTGAAAGCTCGCTCCACTTTGTTTTTATCCGCTATTGAACGCAGTTTATCCCCTCTTAAATTTGATCGATTATTTAAGTTAAAAAATACCTAAAGTTGTATTAGGAAAGTTGTTTGAAATGTTTGGACACAGATTACAGGTAACTTATTAGATATTTTGTAGTCATGTTGCGCGAGTTGGAACCGGTGTTTTTCTGGATCAAACACGCCAAATAAATGGACATTTTGGAGATATAACGACGGAATTAATCGAACAAACGGACCATTTGTGATGCTTATGGGACATATTGGAGTGCCAACAGAAGAAGCTCTTCAAAGGTAAGGCATGAATTATATATCGTTATTTCTGAGTTTTGTGTCGCGCCTGGCGGGATGAAATATGATTGTCTGTGTTTGTTTGATGGGGTGCTGTCCTCAGATAATCACATGGTTTGCTTTCGCCGTAAAGCATTTTTGAAATGTGACACAGTGGCTGGATTAACAAGAAGMCAAGCTTTAATTTGACATATTGCATGTGTATTTTCAAGAATGTTAAATATTTACAATTCTGTAGTTTGAATTTGGCGCCCTGCACTTCACTGGATGTTGGTCAGGTGGGACGGTAGCGTCCCATCTAGCCTAGAGAGGTTAAACAAATAAAAAAAAAATATATATATATTTGAGATTCTTCAAAGTAGCCACACTTTGTCTTGATGACAGCTTTGCACACCCATGGGGCGTTCTATCAACCAGCTTCACCTGGAATGCTTTTCCAACAGTCTTGACGGAGTTCTCACATATGCTGGGCACTTGTTGGCTCCTTTTCCTTCACTCGGCGGTTCAACTCATCCCAAACCCTCTCAACTGGGTTGAGGTTGGGTGATTGTGGATGCCAAGTCGTCTGATGCAGCACACCATCACTCTCCTTCATTGGTCAAATAGCCCTTAATCAGCCTGGAGGTGGGTCATTGTCCTGTTGGAAAACAAATGATAGTCCCACTAAGTGCAAACCAGATGAGATGGCGTATCACTGCAGAATACTGTGGTAGCCATGCTGGTTAAGTGTGCTTTGAATTCTAAACAAATCACAGTTAGTGTCACCAGCAAAGCACTCCACACCAACACACCTCCTCCTCAATGCTTCACGGTGGGAACCACACATGCAGAGGTCATCCGTTCACCTAGTTTGTGTCTCACAAAGACACGGCGGTTGGAACCAAGATTCGCAAATTTGGACACGAGACCAAAAGACAGATTCCCACCGGTCTAATGCCCATTGCTCGTGTTTCTTGGCACAAGCAAGTCTCTTCTTATTATTGGTGTCCTTTAAAACTTGTTTGGGATAGGGGGCAGCATTTTCACGTTTGGATGAAAAGCATGCCCAGAGTAAACTGCCTGCTACTCAGTCCCAGTTGTTAATTTTGCATAATATTAGTAGATTTGGATAGAAAACACTCTGAAGTTTCTAAAACTGTTTGAATGATGTCTGTGAGTATAACAGYAGTCATATGGCAGGCGAAAACCTGAGAAAAATCCAACCAGGAAGTGGGAAATCTGAGGTTTGTAGTTTTTCAACTCTTGGCCTATCGAATACACAGTGTCTATGGGGTCATATTGCACTTCCTAAGGCTTCCACTAGATGTCAACAGTCTTTAGAACCTTGTTTGATGCTTCTACTATGAAGTGGGGGCGAAGGAGAGGGGAATGAGTAAGGTCTCTCCCAGAGTGCCATGAGCTGACCATGCGCGTTCACGTGAGAGTTAGCTTGAGTTCCATTGCATTTCTGAAGACAAAGAAATTCTCCGGTTGGAACATTATTGAAGATTTATGTTAAAAACATCCTAAAGATTGATTCTATACTTCGTTTGACATGTTTCTACGGACTGTAACGGAACTTTTTGACTTTTCGTCTGCACCTAGTGATCGCGTGTCATGAATTTGGATTACTGGGCTAAACGCGTGAACAAAAAGGAGGTATTTGGAGATAAAGATTAACTTTATCGAACAAATCAAGCATTTATTGTGGAACTGGGATTCCTGGGAGTGCATTCTGATGAAGATCATCAAAAGTAAGTGAATATTTAAAATGCTATTTCTGACTTCTGTTGACTCCAACATGGCGGATATCTGTTTGGCTTGATTTGTTGTCTGAGCGCCGTAATCAGATTATTGCATGGTTTGCTTTTTCCGTAAAGTTTTTCTGACACAGCGGTTGCATTAAGGAGAAGTATATCTTTAATTCTGTGAACAACACTTGTATCTTTTATCAATGTTTATTATGAGTATTTCTGTAAATTGATGTGGCTCTGTGCAAATTCACGGGATGTTTTGGAGGCAAAGCCAAATGTAAACTGCGGTTTTTGGATATAAATATGAGCTTGATCGAACTAAACATACATGTATTGTGTAACATGTTGTCCCGGGAGTGTCATCTGATGAAGAATATCAAAGGTTAGTGATTAATTTGATCTCTATTTCTGCTTTTTGTGACTCCTCTCTTTGGTTGGAAAATCGCTGTATGCTTTCTGTGACTAGTTGCTGACCTAACATAATGATATGTTCTGCTTTCGCCGAAAAGCCTTTTTGAAATCGGACACTGTGGTTGGATTAACGAGAAGTTTATCTTTAAAATGGTGTCTAATACTTGTATGTTTGAAAAATTTGAATTGTGAGATTTCTGTTGATTAAATTTGGCCTCTGCAATTTCATTGGCTGTTGGCGAGGGGTTCCGCTAGCGGAACGGAATCCCATTCCCAGACAGGTTGTCACGTTCGTTGTATGGTGGAAGAAGGAGGACCAAGCGCAGCGTGAAGTGAATGCATTCTTCTCTATTTATTATCACTGAGGGGTAGCTCATGACTGAGGGGTAGCTCATGACGAGGGGTAGCTCATGACTGAGGGGTAGCTCATGACTGAAGGGCAGCTCATGACTGAGGGCACTCATGACTGAAGAGCAGCGCATGAATGAGGGGTAGCTCATGACTGAGGCGGCGCTGACGCGGCGGCTCTCGCGGCTCCTGACTGGCGGGCGGCTCTGGCGGCTCCTGACTGGCGGGCGCTTGGGCTCCTGGACTGGGGGCGGCTCTGGCGGCTCCTGACTGGCTGGGCGGCTCTAACGGCTCAGGACAGACGGGCGGCTCTAGCGGCTCTGGACAGACGGGCGGCGCTCTGGACAGACAGGCGTCTCTGACGGCTCTGGCCAGACGGGCAGCTCAGGCGGCGCTGGACAGACGGGCAGCTCAGGCGGCGCTGGACAGACGGGCAGCTCAGACGCGCTGGACAGACAGGCAGTCAGCGGCGCTGGACAGACGGGCAGCTCAGGCGGCGCTGGGCAGACGGGCAGCTCAGGCCTGCCGAGGCGCACTGTAGGCCTGGTGCGTGGTGCCGGAACTGGTGGTACCGGGCTGGGACACGCACCTCAAGGCTAGTGCGGGGAGGAGGAACAGGGCGTACTGGACTCTTGGAGACGCACAGGAGGCTTGGTGCGTGGGGCCGGAACTGGTGGTACCGGACTGGGAACACGCACCACTGGGTGAGTGCGGGGAGGAGAACAGGGCGTACAGGGCTCTGGAGACGCACAGGAGGCTTGGTGCGTGTGTTTGGCACTGGTGGTACTGGCTGGTGCGAGGGGCTGCCACCGGAGGGCTGGTATGTGGAGGTGCACCGGATAGACCCGGACCGTGAAGGCGTACTGGAGCTCTTGAGCACCGAGCCTGCCCAACCCTACCTGGCTGAATGCTCCCCGTAGCCAGGCCAGTGCGGCGAGGTGGAATAGCCCGCACTGGGCTGTGCTGGGAACCGGGGACACCATGCGTAGGGCTGGTGCCATGTACACCGGCCCGAGGAGACGCACTGGAGACCAGATGCATTGAGCCGGCTTCATGGCACCTGGCTCGATCACTCTAGCCCGGCCGATACGAGGAGCGGGATGTACCGCACCGGGCTATGCACACGTACAGGAGACACCGTGCGCTCTTCCGCATAACACGGTGTCTGCCCGTACTCTCGCTCTCCACGGTAAGCACGGGAAGTTGGCGCAGGTCTCCTAACTGACTTCGCCACACTCCCCGTGTCCCCCCCCAAAATTTTTGGGGCTGCCTCTCGGGCTTCCTACCGCGCCGCCGTGCTCGTTTCGCCAACTTCCATTCTCCTGTATCCTCCTCGCACTGCGAAGTGTCTAATACTTGTATGTTTGAAAAATTTGAATTATAAGATTTCTGTTGATTGAATTTGGCCCCTGCAATTTTCATTGGCTGTTGGCGAGGGGTTCCGCTAGCGGAACGGAATCCCATTCCCAGACAGGTTGTCACGTTCGTTGTATGGTGGAAGAGAGGAGGACCAAGGCGCAGCGTGAAGTGAATGCATTCTTCTCTATTTATTATCACGAAAACGAAGAACACTTTACAAACTATACAAAACAATAAACGACAAACATGAAGCTATAAATGACAAGTGCAGACACAGGCAATTTACATATAGACATAGACAATAACCCACAACCCACAATACAAAACAGGCTACCTAAATATGGTTCCCAATCAGAGACAACGCAAAACACCTGCCTCTGATTGAGAACCATATCAGGCCAAACACAGAAATAGACAAACCAGACATACAACATAGAATGCCCACACAGATCACACCCTGACCAACCAAAACATAAAACATACAAAGCAAACTCTGGTCAGGGCGTGACACAGGTTAATAGTGGTTTCTTTGCAGCAATTCAACCATGAAGGCCTGATTCACGCAGTCTCCTCTGAACAGTTGAACTTGAGATGTGTCGTTTACTTGAACTCTGTGAAGCATTTATTTGAGCTGCAATTTCTGAGGCTGGTAACTCTAATGAACTTGTCCTCTGCAGCAAAGGTAACTCTGAGTCTTCCTTTCCTGTGGCAGTCCTCATGAGAGCCAGATTCATCATAGCGCTTGATGGTTTTTGCGACTGCACTTGAAGAAGCTTTCAACGTTTTTGAAATTTTCTGGAATGACTGACCTTCATGTCTTAAAATAATGATGGACTGTCGTTTCTCTTTGCCTTTTTGAGCTGCTCTTACATAATATGGACTTGGTCTTTTTCCAAATAGGTCTATCTTCTGTATACCACTTCTACCTCACAACACAACCGTTTTGCTCAACCTCATTAAGAAGGAAAGAAATTCCACAATTTAACTTTTAACAAGGCACACCTGTTAATTGAAATGCATTCCAGGTGACTACCTCATGAAGCTGGTTGAGAGAATGCCAAGAGTGTGCAAAGCTGTCATCACGGCAAAGGGTGGCTACTTTGAAGAATCTCAAATATATTTTGATTTGTTTAAACACCCCTACTGTATGCATATATATATATATATTTATACAAAAAAGTCAAAGCAGAATATGCAAATGTAGGCGGGTAACCAAAATAAATATGAAAATTCAAATTCTCTATTCAAGAAAGTTTGAAATGTAACTTGTGGGGTGAGGAGAGAATAAGTGGCATATGCTGATTGTATATTCTCTCTCTGGTCTGTTCTGTCTAGGGGTTTCTGCCTAGTCAAATCACCTCTTCAGTCATCTATTAAAATGTTTTCTTCCATTCTCTAAGTGAGAACTGTGGGTGGGGGGATTTTGGGAAACAGCTTTTGTGAAAATAATGTCAAACTACAATGTCTCTGTGTACAATGTCTCTGTGTAGTGTTATCGCACACTGAAATTCTTTGTTAGTGTTTTTCCCCAATATGTTTTGCCATTCAAGCTATAGTAATGGTATGTCACATGACTTAGATGCCAAATGTCTGCAAATTCTCACCATCAACAAAACAGTCCCCACTACACAACAAACAATACACAAGGACATATTTTCCTGAGATTCTCCTTTGTGATATTATAAATTATTTAAACTACACAACAACATTTACTTCCCTAAAATGCCCCTTTGAAGATATTATTATATATATAGCATCACTGCTCTCTGCTGAGGATGCAAAGAGGAGTAAGTCCCTATCCACTTCCACTTCAAAACTCAAGTTTGAACATGCAGCAGCACACGGCCATCCACTGATGGAAGGCGTAAGGAGCTGCCATTTCTCTTTTCATGCCTGGCTTATCAACAAGTCTCCCCAAGCACAATGGGTGTCCCACCTTACAAACAAGGGGGAAAGCGTGGATGATCTCGGCGGTTTGGATTTCTGCTGATGAGTATGCTTTTTCCCTTCTCTTTGTTTAGCGTCAGGCGGAAGACGTACGCAGCAGCCTAATCCACATCTCGATGAGCCAGCCACTCTGGATTAAAGCATTACTGTGTGCTCAGCCGTGCCTCAGTGACAATGCAGCCCCACATCTCAAAGCAAAAGAAGCAGATGAGAGGGATTACAGCAGATGTTATTTATGAAGGAGATATGTTTAAAAAGCACTCTCCATGAGTGTAATCATTTGTATCGTTTGTATCTGGGATTATAATCATAGTATTTTTCCATTACAATTATTTTTTTTAACAAAAAGGCACATAGCTTTCCCACTGGCTCAGTTGGAGCTGTGTATTAGGGTGTGTTAATGCTTTGAGGCCGTAGCCCATCGCATGGCACTGGCACCATGCTGTCACTGTGAAAGGAAAATGGATCCTGACTGCCACATTGGTCCTTTCAGACACTAATGGGGCACCACAGCCTGCCACTGCAGATCTAATTACATTTAACAGTTTACAGTCTTTTGGTCATGCTTGCTGCTCCAATCTGAGGTTGGCCCAGAGATTATTGGCATCTCTTAACCAGGCTGTTCTCTAGATYYACTGTATGTTCAAGGCATGCCTTCTGGCATGCATGTCCTCATATATGTATGAGTTTTAGCCAACTTCTCAGACTATCGTTGTCATGCAGGCATGCCGTTGCATTACATTCTTGTCATACATGGCACGACAACGATAGTAAGAGAAGCTGGTTGAAGATCACACAGATTTAGGGACAGGCTACATTACAGGCCACAGTACAGGCTACTGTACAGGCTACAGTACAGGCTACAGTACAGGTCTTTAGATGCATGTCAGAAACATTACAGTCCAGACTTAAGGCTCAGATAACTTTTCATGCATTGTATGTTACTTTTTAGTACCATTGTTCTCCAGAGCTACATTTAAAAGGCTTTTGGTTTGATATTATGGCTAGGGAGTATAGTTTTTCCTGGTTAAAGTTATGTAGTAAGGAAAACTCGGAGTACTAATGGAAACTGAGTATCCGAAAGGTGTATCCTCACAGCAGACTGACATAGTGATAGTGAACCACTTTAGAGTATACCATACCAGAGCTTAAACTGAGGGCATTGTATGATACCATAAGCAAACATCTATATACCCTCTTGCAGTCACCACAGCAAAATCCTGAAGACTTGAAATTAGCTAAATATTTTCATAACTTTTATTCAGAAGTTTCCTGAAGCATATTTTCGACTACAGAAACAAGGTCCTGAGAGCAATCTTCAAAATTGCAGCCATTTTGCAGTCCTGAAAATGTAATTGAATGCACTCTCTGCGCATTGTTTAGAGTTTCTCTTTATGCAGTCCATTGTCCTCCGAGTCATTTCCTATTCAGGAGCCGAGCTGAGCCGTCTAACAGTTGCCACACTCACACTTCCATGCACTTAGCTTACAGGCTCACTCACCCTCCAAGTGTGATATTATCTGAAGAGAAGTTCAGCAATGAATGAGCAGGGCATTTTTCCTGCTATTTTATGGTTGATTTGTCTCTCGTGATTCAACCTCTCATTATTTTTTACAATCAAGAAACATGAATAGTATGTGATTGGACTGAATACTATAGTTGAGTCTCTCTCTGGAGAGCTCAGATAGACACGATAAGCTGATTAAACTTGATAGAGSTACAGTATGTGAATCTAGTGTGATTTTAATGTTCACAACTGCGCAAAATAATAAATTCTGTATTGTCACGTACACCGGATAGGTGAAATATGTTGTTTTACAGCCATAGTAGTATGGCGCCGCTGGAGCAAATTAGGGTTAAGTGCCTTGCTCAAGGGCAAACCTACACATTTTTCACCTTGATAGCTCGGGTTTTCGAATAAGAGAACTTTAGGTTACTGGCCCAAAGCTCTAACCGCTAGGCTACCTGCCACCTGCAATTTAGGCAAAGGTTAAGATTATTTCAACAGAGGATTCATGGACCGAAGGAAAAAACATGTTCCGTCTCAGCCTCTGTTTTCTTAATGTTTCACACCAGCACTGCCATGTACTCTAGTGTGTTCAGTGTTAAATGACACTATTCTGTTGGCATGTGATTGAGGAAAGAGAAGGCTGATACACATTCATACTCATCATCCTAGCATAACAATTATCCTCAACAATCACTAGTCATCACCCTAGCATAACAATTATCCTCAACAATCACTAGTCATCATCCTAGCAATAACAATTATCCTTCAACAATCGCAAACTCATCATCTAGCATACACAATTATCCTCACAATCGCACTCATCATCCTAGCATAACAATTAATCCTCCCCAACCAAATCACTAGTCACCATCCTAGCATAACAATATTCCTCACAATCACAGATACTCATCATCCTAGCATAACCATTATCCTCAACAATCACTAGTCACCATCCTAGGCATAACAATTATCCTCAACAATCACTATCATCATCCTAGCATAACAATTATCCCTCAACAATCACTATCACATCCTAAGCATAACAATTATCCTCACAATCACTAGTCACCATCCTAGCATAACAATTATCCTCAACAATCGCAACTCATCATCCTAGCATAACAAGTATCCTCAACAATCACTCTATTTGCCACATTTTCAAATCCATTACGAATTCTCTGACCAAGTAGGGCACAATTAAACATTGCAGTCCAAGAGCCAGCTATATCCACAGAGGGATAGACTGTATGGATTATGAAGAAACTAGACAGATCCACAGGAATCATGTGGTGACCCAAGTCATCTGAACAAGGATGGTGAGCATCATATTTAAGACCCATTGACATTTGATAAAGGTCATTATGATTGACAACAACAACAAAAAACATTATTTCAGATTATAAACTGGATGCTGATTGGCTGACAGCTGTGGTATATCAGACCATATACCACAGGTATGAAAAAACATGTATTTTTATTTCTTTAATTACATTCATAACCAGTTTATAATAGCAATAAGGCACCTCGGAGGTTCGTTGTATATGGCCAATATACCATGGCTAAGAGCTGGGTCCAGGCACTCCGTGTTGTGTCGTGCAMAAGAACAGCCCTTAGCTGTGGTATATTGGCCATATACAACACCTCGTCGGGCCTCAATGCTTAAGTATATTCCATTCTATATTCCATTCCATTTACAGTATCTAGATAAAACGTACATTTCAGTAGATTAAGAGGCATCATTGGTGCAGCCATGTATTTACATCATTGGTGCAGCCATGTATTTACAGACTATTGGCGCTGATCCACCTCAGTTCTCCAGGTGTGTTCTTTGTCCAGCTGTCCATTTCAACTGGACTTAGTTGTAAGTAACAGCATGCTGAGGCTGCCTGGTCATGGCCTGTGTTGAGGGTGAGTGATTAGGCTTGTCATGTGGCACACATTGCATGTCTAAATGGGGCCTATCTGTGTCAGGGCCTAATGAGGGCCCTTAGTGGACTCCGCTGGCACATATGCACACACACATACGCCCACACGTACACAAACACGCCCGTGCACACACACACACACACGCACAAACACACACAGACACACACACAAACACACACAGACACACACACAAGCACACACACACACACACACAAGACTACACTACAGTGATGGAGCGATCATGCAGTACATTGTAACTCAGGCTTATTCGCTCCACTGAAACACTACTCTTGAGATGACTGACAGTCAGGCCTGTTTGTTCTACTGAAACACTACTCTTGAGATGACTGAAAGTCAGGCCTGTTTGTTCTACTGAAACACTACTCTTGAGATGACTGAAGTCAGGCCTGTTTGTTCTACTGAACACACTTACTCTTGAGATGACTGAAAGTCAGGCCTGTTAGTTCTACTGAAACACTATTCTGAGATGACTGAAAGTTAGGCCTGTTTGTTCCACTGAAACACTACTCATGAGATGACTAAAAGTCAGGCCTGTTCGTTCACTGAAACACTACTCTTGAGATGACTGAAAGTCAGGCCTGTTGTTCTACTCGAAACACTACTCTTGGATGACTAAAAGTCAGCCTGTTTTGTTCCACTGAAACACTACTCTTGAGATGACTGAAAGTCAGGCCTGTTTGTTCTACTGAAACACTCTTCTTGAGATGACTGAAAGTCAGCCTGTTTGTTCTATCGAAACACTACTCTTGAGATGACTGAAAGTCAGGCCTGTTTGTTCTACTGAAACACTACTCTTGAGATGACTGAAAGTCAGGCCTGTTTGTTCTACTGAAACACTATTCTTGAGATGACTGAAAGTCAGGCCTGTTTGTTCTACTGAAACACTACTCTTGAGATGACTGAAAGTCAGGCCTGTTTGTTCTACTGAACACTACTCTTGAGATGACTAAAAGTCAGGCTTGTTTGTTCCACTGAAACACTACTCTTGAGATGACTAAAAGTCAGGCCTGTTTGTTCCACTGAAACACTACTCTTGAGATGACTGAAAAGTCAGGCCTGTTTGTTCTAACTGAAACACTACTCTTGAGATGACTGAAAGTCAGGCCTGTTGTTTTCCACTGAAACACTACTCTGAGATGACTGAAAGTCGGCCTATTTCGCTCCACTGACTGCTTTTTCGAGTTAATGGATTATCAGAAATTATGTTCAATAGGTGAAAAGGGAAATAAAGAGAGGAAAAAAATGGACATGGGACATGTTGTGAGGATCACTAAAGGATTTCCCAGGGAATAGTCATAGTAAAGGAAAGAGAGAAGACCACACAGAGATGCTGAGAGGGACCCTCGGGGCCCAACAGAACAGATACAGTATAAGGGTGGTGTTCCATCGACTGTCAGTCATGACAGACAAGGCCAACACTTCCCCCCTGGCAGAGACCGGAGAGGATATGATGTGGTATGAGACTTCTCCTCCCGTTGTTTACATTGCAGATTTACTCTCTCAATTCAATACAATTTCAATTTAAGGGGCTTTATTGGCATTGGAAACATATGTTTACAATTCCAAAGAAAGTGAAATAGATAATGAACAGAAGTGAAATGTACAGTAAACATTACACTCAAAGGTTTGAAAAGAATTAAGACATTTCAAATGTCATATTATTTCTATATACAGTGTTCTAATGACATGCAAATGGTTAAAGTACAAAAGGGAAAATAAATAAACATAATTAAAGGTTGTATTTACAATAGTGTTCACTGGTTGCCCTTTACTTGTGGAAACAGGTCACAATCTTGCTGCTGTGATTGCACACTGTGGTATTTCACCCAATAGATATGGGATTTTATCAAAATTGGATTTGTTTTCAAATTCTTTGTGGGTCTGTGTAATCTGAGGGAAATATGTGTCTCTAATATGGTCATATATTTGGCAGGAGGTTAGGAAATGCAGCTCAGTTTCCACCTAATTTTGTGGGCAGTGTGCACATAGCCTGTCTTCTCTTGAGATCCAGGTCTGCCTACGGCGGCCTTTCTCAATAGCAAGGCTATGCTCACTGAGTCTGTACATAGTCAAAGATTTCCTTAATTTTGGGTCAGTCACTGTGGTCAGGTATTCTGCTACTGTGTACTCTCTGTTTAGGGCCAAATAGCATTCTAGTTTGCTCTGTTTTCTTGTAAATTCTTTCCAATGTGTCATGTAATTATCTTTTTGTTTTCTCAAGATTTGGTTGGGTCTAATTGTGTTGCTGTCCTGAGGCTCTGTAGGGTCTGTTTGTGTTTGTGAACAGAGCCCAAGTTCCTCTCCAGGTTCATTTCTCTGTAGGTGATGGCTTTGTTATGGAAGGTTTGGGAATCACTTCCTTTTAGGTGGTTGTAGAATTTAACAGCTCTTTTCCGGATTTTGATCATTAGCGGGTATCGGCCTAATTCTGCTCTGCATGCATTATTTGGTGTTTTATGATGTACACAGAGGATATTTTTGCAGAATTCTGAATGCAGAGTCTCAATTTGGTGTTTGGCCTATTTGTGAATTCTTGGTTGGTGAGCAGACCCCAGACCTCACAACCATAAAGGGCAATGGGTTCTACAACTATTCAAGTATTTTTAGCCAGATCCTAATTGGTTTGTCAAATTGTATGTTCCTTTGTATGGCAGAGAAGGCCCTTCTTGCATTTTCTCTCAGATCGTTCACAGCTTTGTTGAAGTTACCTGTGGCACTGATGTTTAGGCCGAGGGGTATGTATTGTTTTTTTGTGTGCTCTAGAGTAAGGTTGTCTAGATGGAATTTGTATTCGTGGTCCTGGCAACTAGACCTTTTTTGGAACACCATTATTTTGTCTTACTGAGATTTACAGTCAGAGCCCATGTCTGACGGAATCTGTGCAGAAGATCTAGATGCTGCTGTAGACTCTCCTTAGTTGTGGACAGAAGCACCAGATCATCAGCAAACAGTAGACATTTGACTTCAGATTCTAGTAGGGTGAGGCCGGGTGTTGCAGTCTGTTTAAGTGCCCTCGTCAATTCGTTGATATAAACTCAACAAAAAAAGAAACATCKATTTTTCAGTACCCTGTCTTTCAAAGATAATTTGTAAAAATCCAAATAACTTCACAGATCTTCATTGTAAAGGTTTTAAACACTGTTTCCCATGCTTGTTCAATGAACCATAGACAATTAATGAACATGCACCTGTGGAACGGTCGTTAAGACACTAACAGCTTACAGACGGTAGGCAATTAAGGTCACAGTTATGAAAACAATAAAGAGGCCTTTCTACTGACTCTGATGAACACCAAAAGGAAGATGCCCAGGGTCCCTGCTCATCTGCATGAACATGCCTTAGGCATGCTGCAAGGAGCCATGAGGACTGCAGATGTGGCCAGGGAAATAAATTGCAATGTCCGTACTGTGAGATGCCTAAAACAGCGCTACAAGGTAGACAGGACGGACAGCTGATCGTCCTCGCAGTGGCAGACCACGTGTAAAAACACCTGCACAGGATCGGTACATCATAACATCACACCTGCAGGACAGGTACAGGATGGCAACAACAACTGCCAGAGTTACACCAGGAATGCACAATCCCTCCCTCAGTGCTCAAACTGTCCGCAATAGGCTGAYAGAGGCTGGACTGAGGGCAAACCCACCGTCGTTGGACCAGACAGGACTGGCAAAAAGTGCTCTTCATTGACGAGTCGCGGTTCTGTCTCACCAGGGGTGATGGTCAGATTCACGTTCATCTTCGAAGGAATGAGCGTTACACCGAGGCCTGTACTCTGGAGCAGGATCGATTTGGAGGTGGAGGGTCCGTTATGGTCTGGGGCAGTGTGTCACAGCATCATCGGACTGAGCTTGTTGTCAATGCAGGCAATCTCAACACTGTGCATTACAGGGAAGACATCCTCCTTCCTCATGTGGTACCTTTCCTGCAGGCTCATCCTGACATGACCCTCCAGCATGACAATGCCACCAGAAATACTGCTCATTCTGTGCATGATTTCCTGCAAGACAGGAATGTCAGTGTTCTGCCATKGCCAGCGAAGAGCCCGGATCTCAATCCTATTGAGCACATCTGGGACTTGTTGTATTGGAGGGTGAGGGCTAGGGCCATTCCCCCCAGAAATGTCCGGGAACTTGCAGGTGCCTTGGTGGAAGAGTGGGGTAAAATTTCACAGAAAGAACTGGCAAATCTGGTGCAGTCCACGAGGAGGAGATGCACTGCAGTACTTAATGCAGCTGGTGGCCACACCAGATACTGACTGTTACTTTTGATTTTGACCCACCCCCTTTGTTCTGGGACACATTATTCAATTTCTGTTAGTTACGTCTGTGGAACTTGTTCAGTTTATGTCTCAGTTGTTGAATCTTATGTTCATACAAATATTTACACATGTTAAGTTAGCTGAAAATAAACGCAGTTGACAGTGAGAGGATGTTTCTTTTTTTTGCTGAGTTTATATGTTGAAGAGGGTGGGACTTAAGCTGCATCCCTATCTCCCCCCTGGCCCTGTGGAAAGAAGGGGGTTTTTACACATTTTAACCGCACACTTGTTGTTTGTGTACAAGGATTTTATAATGTTGTATGTTTCTCCTCCAACACCATTTTCCATCAATTTGTATAGCAGACCCTCATGGCATATTGAGTCAAAAGCTTTTTTTAAATCAACAAAGCATGAGAAGCATGAGAATACTTTTTTTGGTTTGCTTGTTTGTCAATTAGGGTGTGCAGGGTGAAAATGTGGTCTGTCGTACAGTAATTTGGTAAAAAGCCAATTTGACATTTTCTCAGTACATTGTTTTTGCTGAGGAAATGTATGAATCTGCTGTTAATYAWAATGAAGAGGATTTTCCTAAGGTTGCTGTTGAAGAATATCCCACTGTAGTTATTGGGGTCAAATTTGTCTCCACTTTTGTGGATTGGGGAAGATGACAGATGTTAAAGAGTTTAAGTATAGCCAATTGGAATTTGTGGTCTGTATATTTATCATTTCATTTAGGATACCATCAACCCCACAGGCCTTTTTGGTTTGGAGGGTTTGTATTTTGTCCTGTAGTTCATTCAATGTAATTGGAAAATCCAGTGGGTTCTGGTAGTCTTTAAAACTTCTTCTTAATAGGGGGCGCTGTTTTCACTTTGGGAAAAAATCGTGCCCAAATTAAACGGCCTCGTACTCTGTTCTAGAWCATACGATATGCATATTATTYTTACTATTGGATAGAAAACACTCTGAAGTTTCTAAAACTGTTTGAATTATATCTGTGAGTAAATCAGAACTCATTTGGCAGCAAACTTCCAAACAGGAAGTGAAAATTCAGAAAATGGGTGTCTGTGTAAGGCCTATTCAATTGCCTTATATTTATGGATCTGTATGCACTTCATACGCCTTCCACTAGATGTCAACAGGCAGTAGAATGTTGAATGGGGTGTCTAGCTTGATGTGAGACCGAATGAGAGCTTTTGGAGTGACAGGTCTGCCATATTGGCAGTATTTTGCTGCGCACCAGAGAGCACCATATTATTTTCTGAAATGCGTTAGGTAGACACAACGAAATGCTCCGTCTTGGACGTTATTGGATACATATGAGAAAAACATCATAAAGATGGATTTTCAACTGAGTTTGACCAGTTTATTCYACATTTATTATGACTTTTGGAATTTTTCGTTCCATGCGCCAAGAGTTCATGGACATGTGCGCTCCACCATGCTAGCCAAAGTTGCTAATTCGACAGAAGAAATMGACATTCTAAAACAAAACAACGATTTATTGTGGAACTAGGACTCCTTGCACTGCATTCTGATGGAAGATCATCAAAGGTAAGAGAATATTTATGATGTTATTTCGTTTTTGTGGAATATGTTGGCTCCAACATGGCGGAGAATGGCTGGGCGCTGTCTCAGATTATTGCATTCTGTACTTTGTACTAAAGTTATTTTTTTTAATCTAACACAGCGGTTGCATTAAGAACCAGTGTATCTTTCATTTGCTGTACAACATGTATTTTTTAGCAAAGTTTATGATGAGTTTTTTGGTTAGATTACGTGACTGTCCAAAATTTCTCCGGACAATTTGGAGCATTTTGGCGCCATATTCACAATGTAAAACCAGGATTTGTAGCTATAAATATGCACATTTTCGAACAAAACATAAATGTATTGTATAACATGATGTTATAAGACTGTCATCTGATGAAGTTGTTACAAGGTTAGTGATTAATTTTATCTCTATTTGTGGGTTTTGTGAAAGCTATGTTTGCGGTGAAAAAATGGCGTTGTGTGTTTGGCTATTGTGGTGAGCTAACATAAATATATATTGTGTTTTCGCTGTAAAACATTTTAAAATCGAAAAATGTGGCTGGATTCACAAGATGTTTATCTTCATTTGCTGTATTGGACTTGTGATTTCATGAAATTATTATATGATATCCCTGTGGCGCTAGGCTAGGGTATGCTAGTCAGCTTTTTGATAAGATGATCCCGGATCGGGGGGTTGGTAGAGGTTTAATAGTTGATTCTAAGATTTGTATTTGATCATTGTATATGTTTTTGCTGTTTATTCTTTGTTACAGAGCCAAAAAGATTTTAGAAGTGGTTTATCCATACATCTTCATTTTGTATAGATAACTATTCGTGTTGTTGTTTGTTTAGAGTTTCCCCGAAGTGGTTAGATTCTATGGATTCTTGACAGATTTAGGACTTCTTTTTCCGTGTATTTCTGTATTGTTTAACTTTTACTGCCTCAGAAAACCCGGATCCGGGAGCACCCCCACCCCCCACACACTGATTAGCATAGATAGCATAGCTTCAGAAGTAGATAGTAGCATCTAAATATCATTAAATCACAAGTCCAAGGACACCAGATGAAAGATACAGATCTTGTGAATAAAGCCACCATTTCAGATTTTTTAAAAATGTTTTACAGGGAAGACAAAATAGTAAATCTATTAGCTAAACACGTTAGCAAAATACACCACTATTCTAACTCCATCAGTTTCTTACTCCTTCAGGTGCTATCACCAATTCGGCTCAACTAAGATATTGATAGCCAATAACCTATAAAAAAACCATCAGATGACAGTCTTGATAACATATTTCATGGATTATAGATAGTTTTTGTTTAGAGAAAAAGTGATATTTCAGTAGAAATCACAGGTTTACAATTGCACCGACCATCACAAATCCACTAGAATACTAGATAGAGCAACGTGTATGACCAATTTACTCATCATAAAACATTTCATAAAAATAGACAAAGCATAGCAATGGAAAGACCCAGTTCTTGTGATTTCAGACCATATTTCAGATTTCTAAGCGTTTTTCAGCGAAAACACAATAAATCGATAAGTTAGCCATACTACATGTTCCAACGTTACCAGAGCATCGATTCCAGCCAGAAGAGCCGCTATACGTAACCACCGCCAAAAGATTATTTAATTTGTTTCACTAACCTTCTCAGAATTCTTCCGATACACTCCTGTAACATCATTTTACAACTATACATATACAGTTTGTTCGAAAAGGTGCATATTTGCCATACAAACCGGGTTACCAACAATGAAAATACTAGGAAATCAAGCCTCAATATGTCTGACGTCATCGTTCAGAGTGATCTAGTTTAATTAAAATGCTAATCATATACTTGACTAAAAAATACAGGGTTGACAGGAATCGAAAGACAAATTAGTGCTTAATGCAACACGCTGATTTACATTTTTAAAATTACTCCTTACTTTTCAATACAGGGTTGGCCAAGTGGAGCTATACCAAACAAAATGGCATATGTGCGTTTAAAATAATTTCGACAGAAACACGTTTATCATATTAAATATGCTTACTTTGAGCTGATCTTCCATCATATTTTGGGCAATGTATCCTTCTATGTTATAAACGTCTTTTGGTCGATAGATGTCCTCTGTCCTTCGAAATGTCCAGCACCAACGACCGACTCCCTAAACGTGTGTCCAAACTTTCAGAACGCACAACAAAGAAATTCCTTCAAAATCGCACTTAAACGGATATAAATAGATATAAAACGGTTCAAATTCACTACATTATGATGTTTTTTACAACTATAACGACTGAAAACATGACCGGGAAAATTGCTGGTTAGAAAACGACTTGAACGAGACAGGTCCGATGGCCTTCCACGCTTGAGGCGCACGTTGAGAAAGAACGGTCTTCTGTACATTTTGGTCATTATAAATTGGCTGTGAACGTCCCATCCACTTCATTGAAAACGTGATGACGTACAGACACCCAGAGGAAGACGTAGGCAGTGTCGGTTTCTTCATAGCATTCACTGTGGCCTTATAAACAGACCCCAGATCAGAGGTAAAAATTTCTGAAATCTGAACCCTGTCATGAAAAGTGCTGTAGAAAATTGTTCTGTACCACTCAGAGACAAAATTTCAACTCCTTATAGAAACTATAGACTGTTTTCTATCCAATAATAACAAATAATATGCATATTGTACGATCAAGAATGAGTACGAGGCAGTTTAATTTGGAAATGTAAAAAAAAAAATAATGCTAACAGCTCCCCCTATTGACAAAAGGTTAAATGATTCACCATAGTGAAGGCGTAGGCTCAGGTTTTCTGAGGTTTTTGGTTGGATAGGTTTAAAAAAATATATATAATAATAATTTTGCATTCTTCATCAAACCATTTGTCATTGTTGTTCATTTTCTTAGCTTGTCTGCTTGAAAGTTTTAGATTTGCTAGGGAAGCTGAGAGGTCAAATATACTGTTTAGGTTTTCTACTGCCGAGTTTACACTTTCAATATTACAGTAAAACCTTTTGTCCAGGAAATTGTCTAGAAGGGATTGAATTTGTTTTTGCCTAATTCTTTTTTGGTAGATTTCCACACCCTTTTCCTTTCATCTATAGCATTTCTTAATATTATTCCGTTCCTTTGGCTTTGATCACTCATGATTTAGCACAGCTCTGTTCAAGAAGAGTGTGATTTGCTGTGATCTGATTGGGGTGTCAGTGGACTGACTGTGAACACTCTAAGAGACTCTGGGTTGAGGTCAGTGATAAAGTAGTCTACAGTACAACTGCCAAGAGATGAGCTATAGGTGTACCTACTGTAGGAGTCCCCTCGAAGCCTTCCATTGACTATGTACATACCCAGCACCAGACAGGGCTGCAGGAGCTGTGACCCGTTTTTGTTGTCGTAGTTGTGTCTAGGGGGAGGGAATACTGTCACCTCCAGGTATGTGTTTGTCCCCCTGTGTGCTGAGGGTTCCAGTTCTTGTCCAGTTCTTGTCCAGTTCTGGCATTTAGGTCTCCACAGACTAGTACATGTCCTTGAGCCCGGAAAGTGTTGATCTCCCCCTCTAGGATGGAGAAGCTGTCAAAGTTAAAGTATGGGGATTCTATTGGGGAGATATAGGTAGCACACAAGGATATTTTCCTCTGTTGAGATAATTCCCATATTAATTTCTAGCCAGATGTAAAATGTTCCTGTTTTGATTAATTTAATAGAGTTGGTTAGGCCTGCTCTATACCAAATTAGCATACCCCCTGAGTCTCTTACCTGTTTCACACCTGGTAGTTTGGTGGATGGGACTACAAGCTATCTATAACATAGAGGGCAACCAGTGGGTCCGTCTCCTTTATACCATGTTTCTTGTAGGATGACAATGCCTGTATTTCCAATTTCTTTGATGAAGTCTGGGTTTCTACTCTTTAGGCCAAAGGCAGATGGCTATTCAGACCTTGTATATTCCAGGATCAGACAGTAAAAGCTTTGTGTTCCATAGTGTCTAGTGTTGTTTTCGTGTGGTTTAGGCCGGGACCATCACAGTAGGTGTGAGCAGAGCATATTGAGCATCTGATACAGTACATACCTCTAAGGTCACAGGATGGGGCTTGAGCAGATGTAATAGTGGGGGTTGGGCCTGTTGCTCTGCTCACGGCTTGGGCAATATGTCCTGCTGTCATGTTGAGGTCCTCTCTCTCTCTACTACTACTTTTCAATAAATGAACCTTTGCCATCTTCTCTAGTACTCTCAAGCTGGGCTATCATACCCAGGGACCATACTCATGAAAGAAGTGGACCCCAGTTAATGTCCTCAGTTCACCTATTAGAATCACAATGTTGTTGTACTCATGATACAGTATTTAATGTACCTTGTCCTGTAATTTAGAAACAATATGAGGTAGGAACTAGTTCAGATTACATTTTTTTAAACTAACATTCACATTCCTGTTTCCCCATTTGTAATTATAAGCCAGCAATATATGTACTGTATGTTTAGTGTACAGTCATTGGCTGACTTCGATACTGTATGTAAGGCCTTATTTTCTATGCGCCTTAACTGACATGAAGTCTTGTTCTTCAAGTTCATGTAAAAAAAAAGAGAAAATCTGACGGTTCTATGGCATGCAAAAAACATTTTACAATTTCAATTGGCAGTGTCTGAGTCACACAACAATGAAGAATTGGCACTTCCCTGAGAAGAGGGGAAAAGAAGCACGCTGAGAGGGAAAAACCCACAGTGCTTTGCCTTTGTTCCATAGTCACAACTGCAGTGTCTGTGGAGACTGACAGTCGAAAGGCCCACTGCATTCTGTCTGCAGTAGAGGTAAAAGACAAAAAGAAAACACTGTTTCTCAGACGTGATAGCAGCAGACTCAGAACACTGATGGTAAGCTTCACTCAATCGCAGCTCATTGAAGTTTCATGTCAGTCTTTGGAGCATCAAAGAAAGAAGTGGGCACGAGATGGAAGAAAGTGCTGGGGGAGGTTGGGACCAGGGGCTAGAGTGAGGTTGGAAAATGTTTGATACCTTTGCTTTGTATGTTCAGGCATTGACGGCAACTGAGCGAGCCAAAATTAAACATTTGAGAAGTGGATGTTTTAGAATATAAAATAAAAAGTATCAGGGGATACATTGGGAAGGGTAAAGCACAAAGGTTAATGATTTATAGAAATATGCCATCTGTCTTAGAACTGAGTGGCTGACATCAACACTATTGGATTTTGTATAATTGAAAAATACTTTCTACTAACTACTCAAATCAAATCAAATTTTATTTGTCACATACACATGGTTAGCAGATGTTAATGCGAGTGTAGCGAAATGCTTGTGCTTCTAGTTCCGGAAAAGCAGTAATAACCAACGAGTAATCTAACCTAACAATTTCACAACAACTACCTTATACACACAAGTGTAAAGGGATGAAGAATATGTACATAAAAATATATGAAGAATGATGGTACAGAACGGCATAGGCAAGATGCAGTAGATCAGGGGTGTCAAAGTCAAATGGACGGAGGGCCAAATAAAAAATTTAGCTACAAGCCGAGGGCCGGACTGTTCGAATGTTCATTGAAAATTTTTTAAATGACGCATATAGTCTAGTGAACCTAATTGAACCTACTGAAAACCTAACAAATATATTCCAATATGATCAGATAAATAAAGCAATATTTTCTTATGGCTCTGTCAGTAATCTTTAATTTTCAACAGACACAAAAGACAAATTTCCTTTATATAAAAATCCCCACTAACATGAACATTAAATGAAAGAAACCGGTATTCAAAGCACCATCAGTAGCCTATATTTTCTATTTAGCAAAAAGTGGGCTAAATTTTACTTCAAAGAAAAAAACAATAATAGCAATTTTCTATCATCCACTCAACTGAAATATTTTTAAAATATATTGGATTGAAAAACAAATAAAATAAAGTGCAAAAATCTATTAATCAAAAACAACACTTTGTTTAAGGAGGAAGTAACATGCAGTGAAAACAAATATTAAACTTTAACTTTTAAACTTGAACTGAGTAAAAACTCTAAATATGTGATTGCACAGTAATGTTCACTTGTTTGAGGTTGAGGGTGATACTTGGTGGTGTCCCATCTTTTCCACAAGTTCATCAATGTTCGGGTGTAAGGCTCTGAGCTGAGGAAATCCTCAGAATTGAGTGGAGGTGTTCAGCAGGTAAGTCGACTTTCTGTGTGATTTTTGTTCAGGTTCATCAAAGAAAACAGTTGTTCACACAGGTATGTGCTGCCAAACATATGACAACGTTTGAGCACCTGCGATGCGCAGCTGGCATTTGTCGGGAGGAAACGGCGAACTCCGCAGCACCCACTGCCGCATATTTTGCCCTCAGTGCATCATTGCATTGGAGGTCAATCAACTCCATTTGGAGGTTTGGTGTGAGCTTTCCACGTCAACAGCAAATGGGTTACCGAGCAGTTCCAACCTGCTTTTTTGTGCTTCAAAGTCAGCAAATCGGCGTCGAAAGTCAGCGGCAAGGCATACCTATTTTTATCAGCCAACTGTGCGCTCGGGAACGCACTGGTAGAGAGCTTCTCTTCCATGGTCTGGCAGCTGGGAAAGTGGGCTCAAATTTTCTTTCCGCATCTGCGTTCTCCCACAGAGGTCAGTTTGGTTTTAAGATCTCACTGTACTGTACATATCAGAGATGACATGATCCCGACCCTGCAAGCTGCAAGTTCTTGCCATTCAGATGACTCGTAATGTCACACAGAAAAGCCATTTCACACAGAAACATTTCGTCTCGGAGTTGTGTTGTGTCTTTCCCTTGTGTCCAAGAAACAGACAAATCTCCTCACGAAGCTCGAAACATCTTTGAAGCACCTTTCCCTGGCTTAGCCATCGCACCTCTGTGTGATAAGGCAAATCACCATGCTCCGTTTCTAAACTCCGTCAGAAATGCCTTGAACTGGCGGTGATTTCAAACCTTTGGCTCTGATAAAGTTAACTGTGCGCGTGATGATGCTCATTACATGCTCCATTTTCAAGGCTTTACCCGCACAACGCTTCCTGTGTGTATGATACAATGATAAGCTGTCAGCTCACCTGTCGCGTTTTCCTCTTGCATCTTTTCCCGTATCTTCGCCACCAGTCCGCTCCTGTGTCCACACATCGCAGGTGCTCCGTCGGTTGTCAAACCACGAGTTTTCCCAAGGCAGCTCCATCTCATTTACACATCTTGACACCTCTCATACAATCATGCCCCTGTAGTTTGCCATGCATAGACGTTAAAGCCAAAAACTCCTCTGTCACGTTTAGGCTGGAGTCCACTCCGCGGTATGAAAATTGACAACTGGGCACAATGTCAGAAATGTCGGTGCTCTCATCCACAGCCAAGGAATATGCAATGAAATCTTTTCCCTTTTCACAAGCTCTGCTTTTTAGATTGATGGACAACTGGTCTACTCTCTCGGCAATGGTGTTTCTGCTCAGACTCACATTTAAAAAGAGTTGCCTTTTTTTCTGGGCAAACTTCGTCACAAACTTTAATCATGCAGTTTTTGATGAAATCCCCCTCCGTAAATGGCCGGCTGATTTAGAGCATCTTTCTGCCAAAATAAAACTGGCCTTGACAGCAGCCTGGCCTTGTGATTTGGCTTTTTGAACAGAGCCTGTCGAGATTTGAGCCTCGTTTTAATTCCTCTGCCTTTTGTAGCCTTTGTTCCATGTCCATATTCTTGTTTTGTTCCGCGTGTTTCGTTTCATAATGTCGTCTCAGATTATACTCTTTCAGTACCGCCACACTTTCTCCACACAGAAGACACACAGGTTTTCCAGCTACCTCGTGAACATATACTCCGACTCCCACCTTGTTTGAAACCCCCGGTTCTCAGTGTCCACCTTCCGTTTTGCCATTTTTGGATGGGTATCTGAAAGTTAATTTTACTTGTGATGCTGACGACTGTGTGCAATAAATATTTGAAATGAAGCAGCCTACTGCTCGGTGCCGTCACCGTTGCATTGTGGGAAATGTAGTATTGTGTCGTGTAAAAGAATCTGCGGGCTGCCGGCTTGCTGCGTCTGCGGCCGTTTCTAATAATAAATCAAGATCATCCCAGGGGCGTTAAAAAACCTTCTCGCGGGCCGGCATGTGGCCCGCGGACTACTCTGTATTGTGCAGTAGATGGTATAGAGTACAGTATATACATATTGAAATGACTGATGTAGGGTATGTAAGCATTATATAAGTGGCATTGTTTAAAGTGGCTAGTGATACATTTTCTACATCAATTTTTCCATTATTAACGTGGCTGGAGTTGAGTCAGATGTTGGCAGCAGCCACTCATAGATGTTTGTGGCTGTTTAACAGTCTGATGGCCTTTGAGATATGAGAAGCTGTTTTTCAGTCTCTCGGTCCCCTGCTTTGATGCACCTGTACTGACCTCGCCTTCTGGATGATAGCGGGTGAACAGGCAGTGGCTCGTGGGTGGTTGTTGTCCTTGATAATCTTTATGGACTTCCTGTTGTACATCGGGTGTGTAGGTGTCCTGGAGGGCAGGTAGTTTGCCCCCTGTGATGTGTTGTGCAGACCTCACTACCCTCTGGAGAGCCTTACGGTTGTGGGCGGAGCAGTTGCCTACCAGGCGGTGATACAGCCCGACACGATGCTCTCGATTGTGCATCTGTAAAAGTTTTGTGAGTGCTTTTGGTGACAAGCCGAATTTCTTCAGCCTCCTGAGGTTGAAGAGGCACTGCGCGCCTTCTTCACCACTCTGTCTGTGTGGGGGACCAATTCAGTTTGTCCGTGATGTGTACGCCGAGAACTTAAAACTTACTACCCTCTCCATTACTGTCCCGTCGATGTGATAGGGGGGTGCCTCCTCTGCTGTTTCCTGAAGTCCCACTCATCTCCTTTGTTTGTTGACGTTGAATGTAAGGTTTTTTTCCCAACAGCACACTCCGAGGGCCCTCACCTCCTCCCTGTAGGCCGTATCGTCGTTGTTGGTAATCAAGCCTACCACTGTAGTGTCGGTCTGCAAACTTGATGATTGAGTTGGAAGCGTGCATGGCCACGCAGTCGTGGGTGAACAGGGAGTACAGGAGAGGCTCAGAACGCACCCTTGTGGGGCCCCATGTTGAGGATCAGCGGGTGGAGATGTTGTTACCTACCCTCACCACCTGGGGGCGGCCCGTCAGAAGTCCAGTACCCAGTTGCAACAGGGCAGGGTCGAGACCCAGGATCTCGAGATTGATGATGAGTTTGGACGGTACTATGGTGTAAATGCTGAGCTGTAGTCGATGAACAGCATTCTCACATAGGTATTCCTCTTGTCCAGATGGGTTAGGGCTGTGTACAGTGTGGTTGCGATTGCGTCGTCTGTGGACCTATTGGGGCGGTAAGCAAATTGGAGTGGGTCTAGGTGTCAGGTAGGGTGGAGGTGATATGGTCCTTGACTAGTCTCTCAAAGCACTTCATGATGACGGAAGTGAGTGCTACGGGGGCGTAGTCGTTTAGCTCAGTTACCTTAGCTTTCTTGGGAACAGAACAATGGTGCCCTTCTTGAGCATGTGGCAAACCTGGGATAAGGATTGATTGAATATGTCCATAAACACACCAGCCAGCTGGTGCTGCGCATGCTCTCAGGACGCGGCTGGGGATGCCGGCTGGGCCTGCAGCCTTGCGAGGGGTTAACACGTTTAAATGTTTTACTCACGTCGGCTGCAGTGAAGGGAGAGTCCACAGGGTTTGGTAGCGGGCCGTGTCAGTGGCACTGTATTGTCCTCAAAGCGAGCAAAGAAGTTGTTTAGGCTGTCTGGGAACAAGACATCCTGGTCCGCGACTGGACTGGTTTTCTTTTTGTAATCCGTGATTCACTGTAGACCCTGCCACATACCTCTTGTGTCTGAGCCGTTGAATTGCGATTCTACTTTGTCTCTATACTGACGCTTAGCTTGTTTGATTGCCTTGCGGAGGGAATAGCTACACTGTTTGTATTCGGTCATGTTTCCGGTCACCTTGCCCTGGTTAAAAGCAGTGGTTCGCGCTTTCAGTTTCACCCGAATGCTGCCATCAATCAGCGGTTTCTGGTTTGGGAATGTTACAAATATCTATGCCAGGTCTTTACCACTGTCATACTGCTTGTGGTTTCTATAAGAAGAAGCAGATCAAGACATCAAAGAACCTACTTAGTACATACTTTTTGAAATGACAGAAGGATAAGCGTCCTCACACTTGAACAAAGAGGGGTTCTCTCTGCTACTGTGAGAGTAGAGATGTAGCGATAGTCCACAGAGGCAGTCCACCAATCTTCCTAGATGAGATTGGTGATGATTGTCAGCCTGCCACAGATATGGCCACCTCACTGTGACTAATTACACCACCAATGCTTTGCTTTTGGGAGGCTGTTGACGTTTGACCTTTTTTGTCGTTTGCACATTATTCTGGATGCTTTAAACATAATAGTGTATAAGAGGACTGACACATTAGACCCTCTGCGGTTAAAACTGAGACTGGGTTGTAATTAAATCTCAGCGGAGACCTTGAACTCAACGACAACAACAACAAACAGCACTGGCTGTGGCCTCTGGAATAATTCATTACAAGTGAAACAAAAAAGCATTTTAAACTGCTCTGACCAATCTGTCATGATTTTTGTTTCCAGGCGGGAAAAAATGAAATGTATCCTTTGTGTGTTTTTTTGGTGAGTACTTTATGTATCTGGTGAGAAGGAGATAAATATTATCTTTGATAAATGACCCTCCAGTCTGCTATTCCCATAGCCCCAGTGGGTTGGGTGTCCATGTTAAACATACTGATGTGTGCTGCTGATGATGCAACAGGAGGAAGTTGAGTGTAACCCAGAAGCAGCCCACTTGTGCAGCACAGTGTCTACATACAGATCGGGGTACCTGCTACAACTGATCTTGTTGTTAGTGTAGTTGGTGTAGTTTTCCTTGGTGTCTTCAAATAAGCCAGGAAAAACACATGCAGTTGTTGGTTTCATATCTCCTCCTTAGGAGATACATGTTTCTCACATACACCATTGCATCTTTTGTAATAAATGTAATCAATAATAGTGTTTTCTTGGATGTTTTGCCAAACATTGATCCCAAAACAATTCCCAGGAGTATMTATTTCAATGGACTGCCCCCCTTCAAGGAGTTTTCTAGATTTTCCAGCGAGCAGCATTGTTCTCTCTCTATTTAATCCATTTGAAATTAATCTCTGTAATACCCCAAAATATATTTCCTTTATTTCGTCAAGAGGCCCTCTCTTGACAATGTGTTACTCTGAATGGTTTTTAGTCTCCTCTCCTCTCAGTTTAGAGATGTCTTCAATCGTGTGTAAATATTTCACATCGTGTAATTAATCCCATTTTATGAAATAATCATAGAAAAACATCACAAAATCTGATAGAAATGGCGAGGTGGTGTGTGCTTGGGTGATGGGTACCCTGTGTGCGTGTGTGTGTGTGTGTGTGTGTGTGTGTGCTGTCTCTTATACACATCTAGATGTGTATAAGAGACAGGTGTGTGTGTGTGTGTGTGTGTGTGTGTGTGTGTGTGTGTGTGTGTGTGTGTGTGTGTGTGTGTGTGTGTGTGTGTGTGTGTGTGTGTGTGTGTGTGTGTGTACAAAGTAAGTGGCTGACCTGTGAAGTTGAGCATGCGGATGTGTTTGAGCAGTAGAGTGCCATTGATGGGATCCATCCTGGAGCAAAGGCCCACCTTCCCCGGACAGAGTTCCCTGTGCATGTTGTGCAGCGCATGGGCCATGGAATACACTGCATCGATAACAAACTGCACCTTCCCCTCTTGCTCGTAGTTGGAGTCCCTTCCTATCCGCTCCTGATCTGTAGAGCAGAGCGACAACCAAGTTAGGTATCTGAGAAATGCAATACGTTATATCACTGGTCACCAACCCCAGTATCACCTTATGCTTAATAGAAAGGTGATCCCAAGCATATGAGCAGTATTACATGTGATAGTATAGGAAATAATACAGAAATACAAGAACAGGTAGGCCTACACGTCTTGAATATTATGACGAATAACATTTTATGTTAAAATTGAGTTCCTATTGTGTTGATCCTAACAGTGGGTGATTATTACACGCAGGTAGTGACCACATGAGTAGCTTCCATACAGTGATGGTTGTTGGACTTGCAAATTAAGGAAGAAAATAACTTATTTTTGCTGGTACTCAATTTCTCCATTGTTAGCTTTGTCAAGCACACACTACCATGAATGCTGCGAGGCAATCATTAGACCCAGATTGAATTGGATCTTCTAAATATGTATTTGAAATGCTCGTCAATCTGGTACTACATGATTACTGATTGGTATTCCATCTGCTGTGGTGGCTTATCAAAAAGATGAGTCCACTTTAAAGGGCAAAGTGGGTCCTTTGTTGTGGGAAAAAAAGGCCTTACACTTATCTACTTAAACACTGTCATTGGTTTTGTGAGCTGTATGACCTATGGTTACTCCGGTGTGAAGATGGCTGATGAGAAGGACAGAAAYAGACAGAAAGACACCAACCTGGTCTCAGAGCAAAACATATTATATTTTACAAAATTCCATGCCACTCCATTTAGTATGACATGTTACTTTATGTTAAGTTACATTACATTGGCCTACCAATGTGATAGCGGTCATACAATATAAAAATGGAAGGACGTATAGTTTCCTCGGTCTTTATCGRATTTGAACCATTTAGTATGATATATTACGTTCAACTGCTTTAGTAGGATATGCTACGTTAGGTTAGGGATTAATGTTAGGAGTTAGGTTAAAGGGTTATGGTTAGGGGAAGGGTTAGCTAAGCAACCGTAGTAGTAGTAGCCAGGAGTTAGCTAAGTAGTTGCAAAGTAGATAAAAAGTAGTAAGTAGTGGCAAATTTGCTAATTAGCTAAAATGCTTAAGTTGTCCGTGATGAGATTCGAACACGCAACCTTTGGGTCGCTAGACATTCACATTACATTTTGCCTTAAGTAACCTACTGTCCATACCAAACGTAACATATGATACTAATTTGAAAGTCCCCGATTTACATTTACTATGTTACTTCTAGTCAATGTAATGTAACCTAATATAAAGTAACATATCACACTAAATGGAGTGGCACGGATTTGAGTCAAACATAATATGTTTTGCTCTGAGAACAGGCTGAAGAGACATACAGGCAGACAAAGACAGGAGGTKATGTTTGGAAAATACTCTATACCAATGGCTGTGTCCCAAATGGCACCCTATTACCTATAAAGTGTACTAGATAGGAATTAGGGTGCTATTTGGGACAACCTGTGCCTATTTAATTACAACCAACTGGATTCTATGTACTGAGACTGTATGCTTTCACGATGCCAGGGTCCACAGTCATACTGCTAGTTCTTTGTCAATCTGAAATGTTAGGAACTTAGTGTAAAGTAAGTCAGCAAAGTTGAGTAAGCCAGTTCTGTTTGAACCACTTAAAAACAGTAGGACCTTTTAATGGAAGGCGTGGCAAAGGGCCAGGAGGCATAGAGAAAAATACATTACCCTTCCGTTAGCCTAGCGTCTAGGCCTTGATGCACTGACTGACTGGCCCCTCCTTCCTGATACTTCTCACAATTAGCTGGAAGGTAAATGTTTAGCTAGACCACTGRAGAGGAGCCAATAAATTCCAATATGTGGAGTGTAAGGTCTTCTCCTCAGAGGAATCACTATTTTTCTTCTCTCTAGGAATACATGGATTATTGTTGTTCTTCACTTCCTGTTTGAAAAATGTCCAGCGACATATATAGTATAATATGTTCCATAAGCAACCTATAAGGAATGTCACATATGTGATGCATAAATATGTCATATACAGTATATTACTTAGAATTACATCTCATAAGTGATGTATACGTAATATGTTACATAAGCAACAATTAATCACTTATGAGATGTAATTCTAAGTAGGTTGCCTAGGAAGCAACCATTGCTTGTGGCTGTTTTTCTACAATACCATGTTGTGTTAGTTTGCTTTGGGGGAGAATTATTTTTGCTACAGAACAAGATTGACGGTTTTGTGTGTAAGCATAAATCTACTAGGGAAATTAGTCTCAGTATAGGTGGGTGTGTTTGGACAATAATGTAGTTTTGAGTTTTGATGCATGATGATCAAACCTCATGTACACTGAAATATATTGTATTTTCACCCATTGCAAACCTAATAGCTATGGATTTAAAGCATTCCAGCAGGAGAATACTGTAAAACCTTTTCTTTATTAATTTCACATATAATCAAATCTAATTGTATTGGCCACACCCACAGTTTACAGCAGATATAAAAGGTTCAGCAAAATGCTTGTGTGCTAATGTCACGATCGTCGTTACGTGAAAGAGAGGAGGACCAAGGCGCAGCGTGAAATMAATACATATTTAATCAACGAAGACGAAGAACACTTACAAACTAAACAAAACAACAAACCGACGAACGTGAAGCTATATAATGACAAGTGCAACTTACACATAGACATAGACAATCACCCACAAACTACCTAATGACTATGGTTGCCTAAATATGGCTCCCAATCAGAGACAACGATAGACAGCTGTCTCTAATTGAGAACCAATCTAGGCAACCATAGACATACATACACCTAGACTAAACATTGCCCCATAAACATACAAAAAACCCTAGACAATACAAAACACATACATCCCCCATGTCACACCCRGACCTAACTAAAATAATAAAGAAAACAAAGATAACTAAGGCCAGGGCGTGACAGCTAACTAAACTGAACTATTGTAGTACAATAATCAATAAGACTCAGATAAAAATATCAAGTAATAGAAGAGGTAGTATGCCTAGTAATAGAAGAGGTACTATGCCTAGTAATAGAAGAGGTACTATGCCTAGTAATAGAATAGGTACTATGCCTAGTAATAGAATAGGTACTATGCCTAGTAATAGAAGAGGTATGGCTTAGTAATAGAATAGGTACTATGCCTAGTAATAGAATAGGTAGTATGCATAGAAATTAAATAGGTAGCATGCATAGTAATATAATAGGTACTATGCATAGTAATATAATAGGTAGTATGCATAGTAATAGAATAGGTACTATGCCTAGTAATAGAATAGGTAGTATGCATAGCAATATAATAGGTAGTATGCATAGTAATAGAATAGGTACTATGCTAGTAATAGAACAGGTAGTATGCATAGTAATATAATAGGTAGTATGCCTAGTAATAGAAGAGGTACTATGCCTAGTAATAGAATAGGTCTATGCTATAATAGAATAGGTACTATGCCTAGTAATATAATAGGTATATGCCTAGTAATAGAATAGGTACTATGCCTAGTAATAGAATAGGTACTATGCCTAGTAATGAATAGGTAGTATGCATTAGTAAATTAATAGGTAGCATGCATAGTAATATATCGGTCCTATGCATAGTAATATAATAGGTACTATGCCTAGTAATAGAATAGGTAGTATGCATAGTYATATAATAGGTACTATGCCTAGTAATAGAATAGGTACTATGCATAGTAATATAATAGATAGTATGCATAGTAATAGCATGATATGTACACTGTAGGATATACAATATAGATAAGGAATGTGCTATGTCAAGTATGTCTGTATTCAAACCTATTTATTTGATATTTAGGTATTTTTTGCTATAGTTGCAGCTCTCTGGTAATTTGTTTAATGGAAAGAATTGATTCTTGATTTTCTCTGCAGAAACCGTGTTGCATCACTCTTCTTCATTCCTCTTGCAACGCTGTACTGATATTGGTGCCAGACAAATTTCTGATCTTAGCAGAACCACTTCAACTTAAAAGCTTGCTAGCCCCAAATCGATATCTCTCTTTCAGTCATCTTTCATCTGCCATATATCAGTTTGCCACAGCAAAAAACTAAAGCTTATGCATCTATGAAATAAATAAAGAACCAGGTTACGGCTGTGATAATTGTGGTAAACTGTGGTAATTGAGCGCCATGCACCCAAATTGGACAGACAAATCGCAAGCTTAGGACTATAAGGTTCTATCTGCAAAAACTGTTGTGGCTGGCTCCTGGGTTAAGTGGGCATTGTGTCAAGAAGCAGTGCGGCTTGGTTGGGTTGTGTTTCGCAGGACGCATGGCTCTCAACCTTCGCCTCTCCCGAGTCCGTACAGGAGTTGCAGCGATGAGACAAGATTGTAACTACCACGAAATTGGGGTGAAAAAGGGGTAAAAGTAAAAAAATTGATGATTCTGAGATAATTGGCTTGGAAGTTCTGAACCCTCATTGGTTTGAATGGTTTTAGCAATTATTTTGAACGTAACATGAATTGGTGTCGAATATAGGTAGAATATAGGTAGAATATAGGTAGAGAACATTGAACAGAACAATGCTATGTCAATAACTACATTTTGACAAATATCCAGATAGAACCTTTTAGCCCCAAGTTCTCTAAATATTGCCACAGGTTGGCTGATGCGGTTGGGCTGTGGGGCAGCCCAGGAGCGAGAGAGGGAGTGATACAGTATATCTCTCTCAGGCTGAGGCATGGTGGCCCACACACACACACACTCACTTGGTATTGCCTCTCTTTCCTAGCAAAGCCTCTCATCTCATTGCAGAGTCGGAGCACACCCACGCACTCCCAAGGCTGGCTCGCTGCCTTTAGAGAAATCCATTCAGACTAGGAGTAGCAGCACAGCAAGGTCGTGTCCCTCTACCAGGGTGCCACAGAAAGGAGTTAGTGATTCTGGGTCGGCTCTGACCCTGTTAACCTCTGCATGCTCGGGTTTGGCACCAGGCCACATCTCCCTTCATCGTCTATAAAAACTTGAACTTCATCCATAGTCAATCTTCATCCATTTTTTCACATGAGAACATCTCCCCCTATGTGTGCCTTGGGAAAATGTAGGATGTTTCGGTTGATGAACACTCCTAAATCATCTGTCCTGACGTTGCCAACTCAAAACCTCCAAGCTGGAACACATGGATAGAAAAACAGGATGTTGTAAACATTTTACAAACTGTTCATTAGAGACACGTGAGACCATTCTGGATCTCATATGACATAAGTTTGGTGAATTAAAACCATAACTTATTATGGTAATATCACATGGTTATGGAGAAGGATTCAGCCATTGTGTCTGTGTTGCTATGCTGCTTGCTGTGTTGCTATGCTGCATGCTGTTCTCCCCTGTATTAATTAGACAGAGGCATCAAACCCCAGGAAAGGGAGCTGGGACCCGTTCTACCTTTCTGCTCCTCTCCACATTAATCAATATCAGCTGTGTATTTCACTCATTCACAGATAAAAGACTAGTCTACCAGTCACTCACTCACACACTCGCTCTCTCTTTGATCACTGTGAGCACACAGAGCCCTCCCAGGACATTGATTATTCTTCACTCATACCCCATGTGGTCTGCTTAGCACCTTGAAGACAGGTGCAAAGCCTTCACCAGCACCACCAGAGGCACCTGGAGAATTCCTGAAACGTTGCACGTTGAGAGGGGATTGCAAAGCCAAAGAAGTTTATGACTTTCTGCTACGTCAACAAACTTCCACACAGTCTTAGAAAAACAACACCCCATCATATTTCTGGCAAACAGAGCTGTGCAGGCAAGGTATTTAACTCAGACTGCCACTCACATAAATCCTTCACAGCCTTTTCACATGGCAAAGCTCTTCATCAGATCTTCATCTTATCTGGATTTTTCTCTGCACATTTAGCTTCTTTAGCATTTTTTCACCCCAAGCAATAAGCAGAATGATCATTCATTTGGTTCTCTCCAGCACCTGAACTAGTTGGATGTGTCTATTTTTCCATATGTATTGATTAGTCCCGTACAATACTCATAGAAAGTGGATATTTTCTTTATTTAACTAGGCAAGTCAGTTAAGAACAAATTCTTATTTACAATGACAGCTTTGTTCAGGGGCAGAACGACAGATTTTTACCTTGTCAGCTCAGGGATTCGATCCAGCAACCCTTTGTTTACTGGCCCAATGCTCAAAACACTAGGCTACCTGCCTCCCCAATTAGGCATGGACTCGCCCACAATGGGAAAATATAAACAACTAAAGACACGTTCTCATTTTTAGAGACAGGTTAGTGCTACTGTAGCTAYCAAAATAGTGTAGAATTGATTRCTAACTAACTGTAAGCAATTTTAGCTAGCTAGCTAATCATCTTGCTAAATGTGAGGTGAAACAATTGACCTATTTACTGTTACTTAGCTAGTGCAAATCTCTTTGCTAGCAAACGGGACAATGTCTCCAAAACTGCTGGGTGTCTATAGCAATGTTTACTTTTGACATTCTTGATGTCTCCACTTTCCAAGCACATTGTAACTTTTTAGATGAAAAAGACAGGGCAGGCTTCCAACTGTGTTGTCATGTCATCCATATGAGACCAAGGCTTCAGCCACAGGGAGCAATGCGGATGTCAAYAAGTGTAAAAGAATAACATTCTGGCACACATGATTTACCCCCTCACAATAACATGTCTGTTGAGTTTGTATCCCTATTCCAGAGCATCTATGCCAYAATTTATGGGGTAAAGGTGTAAATGGAATGCAGACTGTTCCATTGACCAGTCTGGCGCACATTCAACAAATCTGATCAAACAAAGTGGATATTRGTCAAATCCATCATGATTTATGTATTGTAACAGGCCCACAATGTTATTTTTTTCCGCTGCATACCATTTAGAAGTTGTCCCTTTTCAGGTTTAGAAGAAGTTACTGCTAAATGCTAACTCCCGTTTGTATACATAAATTGTTGGTGGTAGTCAAAGTATTTTTTAACTGTAGGGCAGTTGATTGGTGATGATGACATGAACATATGTTGGGGTTGACAACCATACAAATTTTATATGCCGATTTTTACCTTATCATGGTGTGAAATACACATATAAACAATAGCCTAAATGTAGGCTAATTTTGTTGGGGGCAATGAGGAGATTAGGGATCTTTCCCCATTGGCCCTTTCCCCCACACGTTTCCATGGCAATTCCATTGTTTTGGTGAGTTCGATTGACCTCTTTACCACATCTACGCCTCAAGACCAATCTATCTCAGTGTGTAACGCCCATGCATGGATGAGTTGATGAGTCAATGAGCTGATGAGTCAAGGTTGATGTCCCAGTTCCCCAACCCTTCCTCCTCCTGGTCCTTCTAGTGAATGAAGTCATCAAGCAAACTTAGTTCAACATTAAAAGACAATGTGACTGAGACTGACACAAAGCCTGTCCTTCAGTTTGCAATGTATATCTCTCCAATCCCTACTCAGATCGTTCAGCTTATTGCTGACTTGTCATAGTGGAAATTACAAACTTTAGAAGCCTTTTTAAACCTTGAATGCACTACTATTTGCATGTATTGCTGCAGAGGGAAATGATCTGTGACAATAGTGATCAAATTAAGATAAAGATCTGTAGCTATATCCTTGGCTTTCTGACAGGGGTTTTTCTTCTCCCAGATCTGTTCTTCACACAGAGCCAGTTCATCCATGAAAGAGCAATGCAGTAGATAGTGGCACTGAGAGGATGTGACTGGCATTAGTCTTCTGTTTAGACGGATGACATTGATCTGTTGAAATCTTATTTTGCCATATTTTTCCCAATAGATACCTAAGACATGTCTGCTTACTGACCTCACACCGTTTTTAATTCTTGATTTGTGAATTACTGGCCTGGGTGAGGAGAGATGGCCTCTAATCCACTTGTAGTTAGATTCCAGTTGGATGCCTTGCTACACTCCCAGAAACAGCAGTGCTAGCCTAAGGACTTAAAACCCAAACAGTACCTAATAGAAAATAAAAGGGGAGGAATTTCTTCTGTTAGTGCAGCTTTTGCCAGTTTTGTTGTATATTGCGAGAATTTGATTGCTGTTCCATGTAGCAGTGTGATTAAACAAACACACAATTACAATGTATTCCCTTTGTTGGCTTCTACTGAAAGCCAATTAGAACATGACTATGAATTATGCTCACTTCATGAATTTTAAGGATGTACATTTGCTACATGTGAATTGAATGTATGTGAATGCCTATTATATGATACAGTATTTTGTGTTCCTTCATACACTGTATTTATGTCAGTAACTGCATTTTATAATTGAGGACTCTCCAAACCCAGGACAAAAAAAGACCATGATTTGGGAGGATTTTCACAAAATGTAATATATAGAATAGTCCTTTGGAGGAAGGATTGTTTACATATATTTGACATGTGTATCTAAAAGCATACTTGAGAAATAATTCATCAAAGTTGGCATATTTATAACATTTTGGCCTTACCCAGGCCTCCTTTAAGACTAATTATATATGAACATATGACAACGGAAATCACAACAGGCATAATTTGATTTTAAACCCGTAGGGAATAACAAGACTATATTAGCATTTTGCTGTTAATTGCATTTCAAACCATTATCATACCACTAGCCTTATGTCACATACAGCTGGATTCTTAGAACACCTAGAGAGAAGGTGGTGAGCTCCAAGTCAAGATTGAAAGCCTGGGGTGAATTTGTGACGATCAAACAATCTCCAGGACACGAAGACAGAACATGCCAGGACACATCTGGATAGCATATGGTATTAATCCTGGAAGTAGAGATGTTTAACCACGCAGACCTCTACTACCCTGTTCTGTTGCCGTCTCCAGGTGGGAGGACAGGCAAACGGTCTACTCAGCCGAAACACAAGGCCCTAGTAATACCTCATCACAATCATTTTTAATCTAGCTCATGTTGTACCTATAGCTTTAGATGGTGTACAACATTTTGTCATGTATCATAAGCCAAGGGCCACATCATTCTATGATAAGGACAGAGGGTTTTCCTGGTTCAGTCACATGGTCAGGAAAACAGCTGTTTCTACCTGTGAAACTTTACCATTTTCTAAAGGTAGTTGAGATCAGTAGAGCTGCAATGTGGGCCTGTAACCCGAAAGGTTGAATCCCTGAATGGTTTGAATCCCTGAGCTGACAAGGTAAAAATCTGTCGTTCTGCCCCTGAACAAGGCAGTTAACTCACTGTTCCCCGGTAGACCGTAATTGTAAATAAGAATTTCTTCTTAACTGACTTGCCTAGTTAAATAAAGGTAGAATTTAAAAAGATAAAATGTTAGAAAAGGAAAGGAGAATTGTCTTACTTGTACATTTCTTCAGCCCGGACCCTTTCTTCAAAGCGTGTCGGCTTAACTTGCAGGCGAAGTTGTTCTCCCAGTACTCAGCAAACCAGATATTCCTCCTGTTGTTCTCCAGTGTGCGGCTGATGAAGTAACGATCAAACCCTGGAAGAGATCGATCAGATCATTGTCATCATCAGTGCACTCACTCTGGCAACAGTGTCCTTGCCAACACAGTTATTGACATGTGGTGGAATGTAATGGAGCATTGGGGTAACACTTTTAACTATGTTTTTGACAGGGTGGGTATTTCTTTAACAGTGAGTGTATTGAAAATGGCTGATTGTGTAATGACCAGAGTTGTGGCTTGGCTGGCAGACTGAGTAGATAATGACAGAGGTCTGGACAAGGGGACTGATGCTAGCACAGGACAGTAAATGCTTTATATTTTCGGGCTTGGAAGTGTCCTGTGTTAAGATGACCAAGATCTGGTGAGACTTGTTAACAGAGATATCTCTATGGCTGTATTTACACAAGAAACCCAATTTTGACATTTTGACCAATTATTGGCAAAAGATCTGATTGGTCAAAAAACGAAATTAGTGAAAAAAAGATCAGAATTGGGATGCCTATGTACGTTGCCAGCTGCTGGCACAATAACGCACTACTGATCCATGTCAACGTCTCGTCTGTAAAATAAACATAATGATAAATCCATTATTCTGTAATCTACAACAATTTAATTTATCTCAGTCCCTTTATCCTTGTACATTTAGGGAAAGCTACACAAGATCTACCAATCAATCAATCAAATCAATCAAAGCCAATCTAAAAGTTCATAGCAGCAACCTAAAAGCTTTCTTTGTTCCCCTGACATCCCCCCCAACAATTAATGAACTAATCAAGCAAGCAATCATTCAGTCAATCAACCAAATCAATCAATCTGCCAATCTAACATTTTTCCCCAGCAACCTTAAAGATGTCTCTATTCCCCCTCACCTCTGATGGACTGGCGTTTGGGCAGGATGGTGACTGCTCCCTCTGCCATCTCCTCCTGGTGTAACACTGGAGAGATCTTTGAGCCCCAGCTGTCTGAGCCCACCCAGATGAAATGGCCAGTCTGGTTGGCCTTCTTGGCTGCTTGGAGTAGCCGCCTGGTACAAGTGGATAAACACATTTAGCTACCAGTAATACATGTGATATTATGGTAACACTTTCTATGAACCAACTGTTAGGGCTGTACTGCATTAAGAACTACACAAACAACAATGACTTATATAGTACACTGCGTTCATGATTCAACTTGAATTCACTCATTCTTACCTCTGTCCTATCCATAGTGAAAGGTGAAAACTAATTTGGATCCCATTGTATTGGTCTGGCTGGTCTGCCTAATACAGAATGTGATGTGTATGTATGGTCTGGTGTGTTGTGTGCCCAGAGAAATCATCATCATTTTTTTACCAGAAAATGTTAACAATAGAACTATAGCAAATACTTTCTCCAGGTTTTTATGTTTTTCACCTGAGATTTCTAAAGCAGGCTTATGGCAACATTAYACATCCAAAGCTGATTGCACAGTGGCTGGTAACATTGACTAACGTAAGGACCACGAAAGGCTAAACGATTAAGATAATTTCCAAGTTTATCCTGTTGTCACTAAGATAATGTGTGGAAGCATATTAACATGAGTTACCGATGGAGAATCTAAAAGGGGGAATTATGACAGCGCTCGACCAAGGCATAATGCATAATTTAAATGTCAAGCTTTTATTTCTGCCGATTGATTCTTCTCCCTTTGATTGATAATATTTCATGCTGCGTATTTCTTATAATGAACATTTGTATGATTTTAGTATACTTCATATTCAACTTGTCAATGCTACGATGATAATACCCTTACCTGATATCATCCTCATTGGCGAAAATAATGACCACCCTTGCATTTGGGTTTTCTCTTAGTCTGCGAATGACCTTATCAAACTCTCCCGGTTTCGCCTCCCGGGGAATCTTGACCGACTGAGAGATGCACACACCTCCTACAACAGAGAGAAAGAAAACACAAAGCAGTTGAGTGGCAGGTTAAGCACTGGATTGGAAGGTTTTCACTTTTSACAGAAGCTCAACTTGAGCTATCAGTACACTCTGAGAAAAGAAAGTGCTATCTAGAACCTAAAAGGGTTCTTCGGCTGTCCCCATAGAAGAACCCTTTGAAGAACCCTTTTGGGTTCTATTTAGAACCATTTCCACAGAGGGTTCTACCTGGAACCAAATAGGTTTATCCTATGGGGACAGCCGAAAAGCCTTTTTTCTAAGAGTGTAGGTCACCAGTAAGTGCAGAACTCTCAACAACATTGTTCTCTCTGAGGTTTGTGACTGTATGAATCCTTCGGCTTCACTAAATCCACCTGCTGTGAAAACATTTGCATCTGACGCCCAGTTACTGCCCAGTGGGGGGCAGAGAGGAAATCTGACACATAGGACTTCACTTGATCCATGTTCATTTTGAAGATACCCTTACCAAGGACATCTTTAATCAACACACTTAAACCACAGGGAGGAGAACAGCTTCAAATGAAATATGGAAATTAGAGACCCACTATACCAAAGCAGAAATACACACAAGGTGATGATGAAAGCAATGACAGACGTCACATACTAAAACAATATTTGCAAGTAGTAAATGTTATGGTAATTAGATAGCGGTAAGACAATAGGGTTATAATCAGTGGCGTGTATTCATGGATGCTTCTCCAAATATTTGACCAATTAAAGATGTTCCGTCAATTCGCAAGTGGCTGAATCTCACCGGAGAAATCATCCGAGCGCCCCTCTGTCTCAGTATGTGTAGCCCATGTATCTGATGCTGTCTGGAACAAAAGAGTATGACATGTTTCCACCGCAACATTTCATTGATTGATGTCAGCAATCATTTGGCCTCCCTTGATAAAACAATTATAAAATAATTTGCCAATCAGCATTGAGCTGAGCTCAAGTGTGGGATTGTCCTGGCGCAGCAAAACACCCCCCAAGGGAGGCCAGTTTGGATTTGGCTTCACACCAACCAAATAATCTCCTAAGCAAAATTTCACCATTGTCAAAAAAAATTGTCTAGAAATCGAACCTTTCCTAAACCATGGCTGGAGATGGGGATTAGGACTTGTGGTTTTGACAAAATTCTCTGTACAGACCAATGATTCTGACGGCGATTCTGATCTAACCATAAATTCATATGTTGTGCCCCTGGCCTGAGGTGATAGAAGTTCAATATGTAGCCTAGATGTAGCCTAGTAGGCTCACGCTAACTAACTAACTTTGCTGGTTCATTGTTGCCCATGTGAGCAAGTGAGGCTAGCAAGCATTTGGGCTAGGTAGCCTATGAAAACTAAAACTAAAAGCGTACAGAGCTATAGACCGTTTTGCCATCATGAAAGAGAGTGGGATGGCATTGGCGTTCTACAAGTGTGTGCGCATGCACGCACACACACACAAACACACACAGAGACAGACAGAAATCAGTACCATGGACAACCACATTATATTTAGCATCATTGATTGGACTAAATTGTTTTTGGCATCTTACATTTTTTTGTATTGTGTATTAAACCAAGCATATATAGCCTTGTTGATTTGATGATGTTTAAATGTATATGTTGAAATGGTGCTGGAATAGCGGAGGCAGTGCTCCTGTTGTCTTTGTGCTGACTTGGGGTAACTCTCTGTGGTTCTAAATCAGTAGTTGTTTAGTAAACTGTCGAAAACATTAACTGACCATGCTGTAGGTGATAACTGTTTGTGACATGCAATATTTGCTTTGTGGACTTCACCGGACAGATGTTGTTCTCCGGTTTTGTGATGAAACAAACAAATGCCTAGTTCAATTTAACATAGTTTAGCTTGTTGTTAATCCACCTGTCGTGTCAGATTTAGAAAATATGCTTTACAGCGAAAGCAATCCAAGCGTTTGTGTGAGTTTATCGATCACTAGACAAAACATTACAAACACCTAGCAGAAATGTAGATTGGTCACGAAAGTCAGAAAAGCAATAKAATTAATCGCTTACCTTTGATGATCTTTGGATGTTTGCACTCACGAGACTCCCAGTTACACAATAAATGTTCCTTTTGTTCGATWAAGATTATTTTTATATAAAAAAAACTCCATTTGTTTGGCGCGTTATGTTCAATATTCCACAGCCTTAGGCAGGTCATCAAGGGTTGACGAAAATTCCAAATAGTATCCGTAAAGTTCGTAGAAACATGTCAAAAGTTTTTAAAATAACATCAAATTGATCAGAAATACAGTGTCGACATTGTTAATGTTGTAAATGACTATTGTAGCTGGAAACAGCTCATTTTTAATGGAATACATAGGCCCATTATCAGCAACCATCACTCCTGTGTTCCAATGGTAGGTTGTGTTGATCATGAGAAAACCATTTTGCAATTATGTTAGCACAGCTGAACACTGTTCTGATTAAAGAAACAATAAAACTGGCCTTCTTTAGACTAGTTGAGTACCTGGAGCATCAGCATTTGTTGGTTCGATTACATGCACAAAATAGCCAGAAACAAAGAACTTTCTTCTGAAACTCATGTTCTGAGAAATGAAGGCTATTCCATGCGAGAAATTGCCAAAAAACTGAAGATCTCGTACAACGCTGTGTACTACTCCCTTCACAAAACAGCACAAACTGTCTCTAACCAGAATAGAAAGATGAGTGGGAGGCCCCGGTGCACAATTGAGCAAGAGGAAAAGTACATTTGAGTGTCTAGTTTGAGAAACAGACGCCTCGCAAATCCTCAACTGACAGCTTCATTAAATAGTACCCGCAAAACACCAGTCTCAACGTCAACAGTGAAGAGGCGATTCCAGGATTCTGGCCTTCTAGGCAGAGTTGCAAAGAAAAAGCCACATCTCAGACTGGCCAATAAAAATTAAAGATTAAGAGGGGCAAAAGAACACAGACACTGGGCAGAGGAACTTCACTGTTGACGTTGAGACTGGGTGATCCTGATTTCGGTAAACCCCCATGAGTTGACCTTTCCTTTGAAAACCCCAAAGGTGAGCGAGTTTGTAGGACCGTTGAAGGAAGAGAGCTTCCATACAGTTGACAATTCGATGCCTGGGGAGCAGCTGATTTCTGAACAGAGTAAAGATGTTTCCCTCTCCCTTCTTTTTGCTGAGATATGTCCATAGTAGGAATTTGATGAAGCTTGTGTGGGTTACTTTGACAGAGATGGTGGTCTAATGAGGAAATGGCATTCTCGCACCACTTCTGGGCAGGACGATTGGCCAAGTGTATCTCAAATTGTTGTTCCAGTTATGCTTCGACAAGAGATACTGAGGTTGGCTTACGATGGTAGTATGGCAGATCTTGTGGTCAACAAGACATATGACCATATCTTGCATATTTTCTTCTGACCTGGTCTGAAACAGGATGTTGTGGCTTACTGTAATTCCTGTCGCATTTGTCAGCGGACGGGTAAACCAAACCAAGCTGTACCGGTTGCACCTTTGCAACCAAATTCTGCTTTTGACAAACCTTTCAGCAGGGTTCTAGTGGATTGTGTTGGTCCTTTGCCCAAAGCAAAGAGTGGTAACCAGTTTCTCTTAACCATTATGTGCACCGTCACTTGTTTCCCTTAGGCCATTCCACTAAGGAAGATCATGAGAGGGAAGGTACTACGGATATTGCAGGAGATTCCCCTTGAAATCAGACATGTCTGTGTTACGGAGAGCTTGGTTGCTGAGTTTCTTTTAAGGGTGGGCAGTCAATAAGTTTAGTGCTTAGTCATTGTGTAGCCCTGGCTCCAAATGTATTTGGACTGTACGTTTTGCCATTTTGGAGAGGAGTTTTGTTTTGGTTGGGATCGTTCAAACAGGACGAGAGTTGTGGGAGCGTACGTGAGATTTCAAAATTTCGGAGTTTTAGGCAATTATTATAAAAACAAAAAAAATTGATCTTTAATAAATGTGAAAAAAAAGTTGTGTTTTTCGACATAAATCAAATCAAATCAAATGTTATTTGTCACATACACATGGTTAGCAGATTTTAATGCGAGTGTAGCGAAATGCTTGTGCTTCTAGTTCCGACAATGCAGTAATAACCAACAAGTAATCTAACCTAACAATTCCACAACTACTACCTTATACACACAAGTGTAAAAGGGATAAAGAATATGTACATAAAGATATATGAATGAGTGATGGTACAGAACGGCATAGGCAAGATGCAGTAGATGGTTATAGATACAGTATATACATATGAGATGAGTAATGTGAGGGTATGTAAACATAAAGTGGCATAGTTTAAAGTGGCTAGTGATACATGTATTACATAAAGATGGCAAGATGCAGTAGATGATATAGAGTACAGTATATACATATACATATGAGATGAGTAATGTAGGTATTGTAAACATTATATTAAGTGGCATTGGTTAAAGTGGCTAGTGGTAAATTTTTACATAATTTCCATCAATTCCCATTATTAAAGTGGCTGGAGTTGAGTCAGTATGTTGGCAGCGGCCGCTAAATGTTAGTGTGGCTGTTTAACAGTCTGATGGCCTTGAGATAGAAGCTGTTTTTCAGGTCCTCGGTCCCTGCTCTTTGATGCACCTGTACTGACCTCGCCTTCTGGATGATAGCGGGGTGAACAGGCAGTGGCTTGGGTGGTTTTGTCCTTGATGATTCTTTATGGCCTTCCTGTGACATCGGGTGGTGTAGGTGTCCTGGAGGGCAGGTAGTGATCCCCCGGTGATGCGTTCTGCAGACCTCACTACCCTCTGGAGAGCCTTACGGTTGTGGGCGAGCAGTTGCCGTACCAGGCGGTGATACAGCCCGACAGGATGCTCTCGATTGTTCATCTGTAGAAGTTTGTGAGTGCTTTTGTGACAAGCCGAATTTCTTCAGCCTCCTGAGGTTGAAGAGGCGCTGCTGCGCCTTCTTCACAACGCTGTCTGTGTGGGTGGACCAATTCAGTTTGTCCGTGATGTGTACACCAGGACTTAAAACTTTCCACCTTCTCCACTACTGACCCCTCGATGTGGATAGGGGGTGCTCCCTCTGCTGTTTCCTGAAGTCCACAATCATCTCCTTTGTTTTGTTGACGTTGAGTGTGAGGTTATTTTCCTGACAACCACACTCAGAGGGCCCTCACCTCCTCCCTGTAGGACGTCTCGTCGTTGTTGGTAATCAAGCCTACCACTGTGTGTCATCGCAAACTTGATGATTGAGTTGGAGGCGTGCATGGCCACGCAGTCGTGGGTGAACAGGAGTACAGGAGAGGGCTCAGAACGCACCCTTGTGGCCCCAGTGTTGAGGATCAGCGGGGTGGCCCGGACCACCTGGGGGCGGCCCGTCAGGAAGTCCAGGACCCAGTTGCACAGGGCAGGGTCGAGACCCAGGGTCTCGAGCTTGATGACGAGTTTGGAGGTACTATGGTGTTAAATGCTGAGCTGTAGTCGATGAACAGCATTCTCACATAGGTATTCCTCTTGTCCAGATGGGTTAGGCAGTGTGCGTGTGGTTGCGATTGCGTCGTCTGTGGACCTATTGGGTCGGTAAGCAAATTGGAGTGGGGTCTAGGGTGTCCGGTAGGGTGGAGGTGATATTCCTTGACTAGTCTCTCAAAGCACTTTCATGATGACGGAAGTGAGTGCTACGGGGCGGTAGTCGTTTAGCTCAGTTACCTTAGCTTTCTTGGGAACAGGATATCGGATATCATATATCGGAGAAGGCGACGCATAAGTAGCGATGCATTTAAGTTTATATTTTTCTGTTGATGGTGAGCAAACTTGTCCAACAAAAATATAGGATATATTTGTTGTCTTAAGGGGGAAGGTGATACAAGTTTTGGTTTTTCCATTTCTGTTTTCAGGTTGGACTTCAGCACATATAGTATGTTTATGCGTAGGGCACACCAATTGGTGTCACCACATTAGTGTTTTAGAAAAATTACATACTTACCTGATTTGTTTGATATTAATAGTAAACAATTATATATTTAACTAAGAGTAAGACTGGCCTGCTAAGGGTGAGTTTTTATGGTGTCCACTCTAGCTTCCTGCAGCTAGTCTGGGCATCAAGGAAATTGGGTTTTCTAGAGGGCAATAAAACTTTACAGCCACATTCCATTCTATGATCAGTGGTGCACTGAGGAGATGTATTCAATGGACAGGATGTGGGGTGGTTGTAACCCGGGATAGAGGTGGACTGGAACAAAGGGTCTTAGACATCCTGGCATCTGGGAAATTAGGCCAGGGTTGGTGGTTAAAATAACGCCAGGTGCAGATAAAGACAGGATGAACCCAAAGTGGCGTATGATGCTCTTTGATCTGCCTGGGAGGGGTGGATCTAAGCATTCTTAGTGTCCTATATAAGGTCTGTTGTTCGTTGTTAGGGAAGCTCTCGGCAACACAACTTAGAGTGTGAGGTCGACAGTGTCATTATTTCAATAATTAATCGATATTAAAGATGAATGTTTGAAGAAATGACCTAGTCTCTGAATTTCCACAACATTTGTCAGTATGTGTTACACCTGTGCTGGTTCCAGTTGTTGTTAATAGTCAACTTTCAGTGGACAGCCCAATGAGTGTCTTTCAGAATCCCTCCTATAACCCCACCTGTTTTGTTTGGTTGTTGTCATTGACTCTTTGTTCCCCCTTCTGTTTGAGCGACATTATTTGGTTTTCTTGCTGGGTAACGTAACAGTTACGTTAACTGACTGATATTATTATGAAACGTAAAAMATCTCCTAAACCTGTGTTAATCTCAGACCTTATTTCTGGTGTTTATCCCAAAATCCTATTCTTTCCCCATTTATTTTCCCCATAGGAATGGCTGAACGAACCAGAAGTAACTCATTAACGTTTTTTAGGACTAAAAGATGGTGAGATCRATTAATCACAGGGGAATTTCGTCACCAAGAAAATGGAAATTAGAATAGAATTGAAAATAGAATATCATTCATGTCAAAATAGTTTGTGCACCGAGCAACCTACTGTTCAGATATTCCATTACACAGAATCATTCTCATTCCCACTGAAATGCACTGCTGTGAGCAACTGCTTGTGTTTTCATTCCATTTTCAGGACTCCAGAATTGCTTTGTGTATAATGTCACCCATTGTTCCAGCACATAATGATCTACAGTTCTAATTGCATACAGTGAAACTACTGTTTCTTCCTCTCAGAAGTTTTGTTGTCAGCAGCTGAAAGTAAACAGTGAAAAGAAATGTGCTTAAATAAGGGCCTTCAGAAAGAATTCACATGTTTGTGTAATAGCCTGAATTTAAAATGGATGAACTTTAAATTGTGTGGCCTACACACAATACCCCATAATGTCAAAGTGGAATTATGTTTTTACAAATTAATTACAAATTAAAAGCTGAAATGTCTTGAGTCAATAAGTATTCAACCCATTGGTTATGGCAAGCCTAAATATGTTCAGGAGTAAAAATGTGTTTAACAAGTCACATAATACGTTTTATGGACTCTGTGTGCAATAATAGTGTTTAACATAATTTCGGAATGGCTCCCTCATCTCTGTACCCCATACAGTACATAGAATTATCTGTAAGGTTCCTCAGTCGAGCAGTGAATTTCAAACACTGATTCAACCACAAAGAACAGGGAGGTATTCCAATGTCTCACAAGGAAGGGCACCTATTGGTAGATGGGTAAACATGAATAATTTGACATTTTAATATCTTTTGAGCATGGTGAAGTTATTAATTACACTTTGGATGGTGTATCAATACACCCAGTTACTACAAAGATATTAACTAAGCTGCCTGGCATCCAGGACCTCTACACCAGAGGAAGGCCCTAAAAATTGTCAAAGACCCCAGCCACCCCAGTCATAGACTGTTCTCTCTACTACCGCATGGCAAGCGGTAACAGAGTGCCAATTCTAGGACAAAAAGGCTTCTCAACAGTTTTAACCCCCAAGCCATAAGACTCCTGAACAGGTAATCAAATGTCTACCCGAACTATTTTCATTGTGTACCCCCCCAACCCCTCTTTTACACTGCTGCTACTCTCTGTTTATCACATATGCATAGTAACTTTAGCTATTTAACTATAACCGGGCTATCTGCATTGTGTCCTGCCACCCACCACCCGCCAACCCCTCTTTTACGCTACAGCTACTCTCTGTTCATCATATATGCATAGTCACTTTAACCATATCTACAGGTACATACTACCTCAATCAGCCCGACTAACCGGTGTCTGTATGTAGCCTCGCTACTTTTATAGCCTCGCTACTGTATATAGCCTCGCTACTGTTTTTTCACTGTCGTTTTTATTTCTTTACTTACCTATTATTCACCTAATACCTTTTTTGCACTTTTGGTTAGAGCCTGTATGTCACGACTTCCGCCGAAGTCAGTCCCTCTCCTTGTTCGGGCGGTGTTCGGCGGTCGACGTCACCTGCCTTCTAGCCACCGCCGATCCACTTTTCATTTTCCATTTGTTTTGTCTTTGTTATACACACCTGATTTCAATCCCACAATTACTTGTTCCTTATTTAACCCTCTGTTCCCCCATGTTTTTTTGTGAGTGATTGTTTATTGTATTTTTGGTCTGTCATGGTGGGCGTGTATTTGTTACTTTGTATATTTGACATTTTGAGTAAAAGTACGTTAATTACTCATATCTGCTGTCCTGTGCCTGACTCTCTACACCAGCTACACATAGGACCCATTACACTGTAAGTAAGCATTTCACTGTAAGGTCTACACCTGTTGTATTCGGCGCACTTAACAAATACACTTTGATTTGATTTGATTTGAACTCCGTTGCTGGAGAGGAAGGCAACCAATCAGGGATTTCACCATGAGGCAAATTGGTACTTTAATAAAACAGTTAGAGTTTAACGTTTCATAGGAAACTGAACATGGATCAACAACATTGTAGTTACTCCATAACACTAACCTAAATGACAGAGTGAAAAGAAAGAAGCCTGTATAGAATAAACATATTCCAAAACATGCATCATGTTTGCGATAAGGCACTAAAGTAAATCTGCAAAAAATGTGGCAAAGAAATCAGCTTTATGTCCTGAAAACAAAGCGTTAAGTTTGGGGCTGCATCATGTTATGGGTATGCTTGTTATCAGCAAGGAGTAGGTCGTTTTTTGTTGATAAAAACAAACAGAATCGAGCTACGCACAGGCAAAATCCTAGAGGAAAACCTGCTTCAGTTTGCTTTCCAACAGACACTGGGAGACAAATGTACCTTTCAGCAGGACAATAACCTAAAACACAAGGCCAAATATACAATTGAGTTCCTAACTAAGATTACATTAAATGTTCCTTACTGGCCTAGTTACAGTTTAGACTTAAATCGGCTTGAAAATCTATGGCAAGACTTGAAAATGGCTGTCTAGCAATGATCAACAACCAACTTGACAGAGGTTGAATTTAAAAAAAAATGATGTGCAAATATTGTACAATCCAGGAGTGCAAAGCTCTTAGAGACTTACCCCGAAAGACTGCCAGCTGTAATTGCTGCCAAAGGTGATTCTAACATGTATTGACTCAGGGGTATGAATACTTATGTCAATTAGATATTTCTGAATTGCATTTTCCCAAAAAATTTAAAAAATAAAGGTGAAAAAAATTCTATAAACTTGTTTTCACTTTGTCATTTAGGGGTATTGTTTGTAGATGGGTGAGACACTACTTCATCCATTTTGAATTCAGTCTGTAACACAACCAAATGTGGAATAAGTCAAGGGGTATGAATACTTTCTGAAGCCACTGTGTAATACACATAGAATATTATGTATTCTCTAAATTGGATTCTAAATAGGAAAATTTGAATAAAGATAATGAAATGTTTCACGTCAGCACTCCACTACCCATACATTAAACTGTATACAGTGCCTTGAAAAAGTATTTGCCCCCTTTCTGATTTTCTCTATTTTTCCATATTTTTTATATTGCATCTTATCAGATCTTCAACCAAAACCTAATATTATATAAAGGGAACCTGAGTTTACAAATAACAAAACAAATTGATACTTATTTTATTTAATTAACAAAGCTATGCAACACCCAATTCCTCTGTGTGAAAAAGTAATTGTCCCCTTACACTTAATGCTTAATGCTAAATTGTAATTATTTCACCTCTATTGCCTTGTTATTGCCTACCTCCCTACTCTTCTGCATTTGCACACACTGTACATAGATTTAAAAAATATATATATGTTGTGTTATTGACTGTATGTTTGTTTATGTGTAACTCTATGTTGTTGTTTTTGTCGCACTGCTTTGCTTTATCTTGGTCAAGTCGCAGTTGTAAATTATAAACTTGTTCTCAACTGGCCTACCTGGTTAAATAAAGGTGAAATAACAAAATGTAAATAAAAAAACACTCAATAACTGGTTGTGTGTAACCAAATGACTGCAACCAAATGCTGCCWGTAGTCGTTGATCAGTCTTGCATAATGTCTGGCATAATTTTCTATATAAAATAAATGAAATAAGTATGTAATTGCTGTTATTTGTTCACTAAGGTTTCCTTTATCTAATATTAGGTTTTGGTCGAAGATCTGATACCATTCATTATAAAAAAAAAAATATTCAAAAGTAGAGAAAGTCAGAAAGGGGGCAAGTACATTTTCACTGCACTGTATATAGCTTAATGTATGTGAATTTGAGTGATGCCCTGAAACAGTAGAGCAAATTAGAAAGGGTGCAAATACTTTTTCATAGCACTGTACACCAAAAAACAGTCTCAAACTTCTTCTTTTTTTGTAAATGTGTACACATATAGTCCTATGGTTGTGTTGAAGTGCAATGTGGCTTAAGGGTTCAAACTGACACAAAGCTATGTCTATCCCATGCTGAATTCATGTTCATTAAATTTAAAAACACAATCATTGTTGCCCAGAAACCCAATTCGTTGTTGTACTGCTCCACTGAATTTCCTAATTGTAATTATTTCCGCTACTGTTTGGTCGTCATTCATGTCTTTGTGGGCATTTAGCCTGTCTAGCCACTGGGTGATTAAACATTCTAGATTCCCATCTTTTGGGGGGGTGGGCCGGTACATTTAATCAAGTATTTTGTTATGGTCAGTGTCGTTTCAGTTTGGTCATTCATAGCATTGTCCACTTGCCCTCAGACCCTCAAAAAACGTTATACACCTGCACCATTGAGAGCATCTTGACTGGCTGCATCACTGCTTGGTATGGCATCTGCTTGGCATCTGACCACAAGGCGCTACAAAGGGTAATGAGTACGTCCCAGTACATCAATGGGGCCGAGCTCCCTGCCATCCAGGACCTCTATACCAGGCCGTGTCAGAGGAAGGCCCTAAAAATTGTCAAAGACTCCATCCACCCAAGTCAGACTGTTCTCTCTGCTACCGCTCCTACCCCCAAGCCATAAGACTACTAAAAAGCTACCCAAACTATCTGCATTGACCCTCTTTGCACTAAATCATTTGACTCATCACTTACACTGCTACTTCTGCTTATTATCTATCCTGTTGCCTAGTCACTTTACCCCTACCTACAGTACCAGTCAAAAGTTTGGAAAGACATACTCATTCAAGGGTTTTTCTTTTATGTTCACTATTTTCTACATTGTAGAATAATAGTGAAGACATCAAAACTATGAAATTACACATATGGAATCATGTAGTAACCAAAAAAGTGTTCAACAAATATTTTTGTTGTTGCTTAATATAGATTATTCAAAGTATCCACCCTTTGCCTTGATGACAGCTTAGCACACGTTGGCAGTTTGGGACATGATTCCATATGTGTTATTTCATAGTTTTGATGTCTTCACTATTATTCAACAATGTAGAAAATAGTAAAAATAAAGAAAAACCCTTGAATGAGTAGGTGTGTCCAAACTTTTGACTGCTACTGTATATGTACATGTCTCCCTCACTTACCTCGTACCCCTGCACATCGACTCTGTACTGTCCCCTTGTGTATATAGTATAAATATATCATTCGTTATTGTGCATTTATTCTTTGTGTTGTAATTTGTTTCTATATTTTTCTCTCTGTATTGTTGGGAAGAGGCCCGTATGTAAACATTTCACTGTTAGTCTACACCTGTTGTTTACGAAGCATGTGACGAATCCAACTTGATATGATTTTGATTTGTTCTTCTTGAGCCCCTTTAGAATCTGACCTTGCATCATGCCTTTGTGCCTTTGTGTCCCCTGAGCAAGGCAGTTAACCCCAACAACAATTGCTCCCCGGGAGCCGATGACGTTAATTAGGGCAGCCCCCCGCACTTCTCTGATGGGGTTAAATGCAGAAGACACATTTCGGTTGAATGCATTCAGTTGTGCAACTCACTAGGTATCCCCTTTCCCTTTCCCTTCAGGCAGTGTTTCGCTCACTCCACAAGTATTCATTGGAAACAGTGTGTGTGTTGAGTTTAATACCACACACTCAACTAGCTCTCCTCCCTGCTCAGGCTGAGTACAAGTTTTCCCTGTATTTTACTTAACAATATTCTTTTGATAAAGTAATACATTAATTTGCTTAATTTCACTTAAACTGATTAGCTAGATACCTGTCTGTTTGTTTCATGTAAACAATTAGCKCAACAAAAATGACCTAATTAACTGTTATTATTTTCACAAAACAGCAGATCCCCTTGCCCTGTTATTTTACAAATAGTAATTAGCATAATATGATACAAAATCATTTGAATTAGGAATAAGTGGTTAGACCGGGATGCAGGGCCTTGTGCGGGGTGAAGCACTTATCTCAACATCTTGTTAGCTCACCTGAGTGGATAGAATAACAGATCAGAACAAATGAACAAATCTGTTCCCTGCTCTTTTACCCAGTGTTAAATTTCCACCCAAAATAGCAGCATCAGTTTTCTGCAAAAAAAACGTGTCACAATTCACCTTCACTTTGGTGAGGTGAACAACTCCAGTGGGACTGTGCAACAGACAATTTGGCACAAGCAGGGGGGAGGGAGGCTGACTAGTGTTTTTCATATCGATGTGAAGTTGTTGAATAATGTATTGGCAACACCGCAAGAGTTTTTTGTCTTGCATCTGATGCAGACTGGTTGAATGCTCGATATGCTGCATGTCATGGTGTTGTGGTTTATAAACACTTGGGGTGTGCATTGGAATAGGTGCACCATAAATTGCCAATTGAACCACTTGCACTGCTATATTGAAGCTGATATCAGTGATTCAAAGCATATTATTGTGGCCTTGTGTAAGCCTATGTTGTTACTTTAAACGCTGTGGTAGTGTACTATAGATCAAACAGCTCGGTGCAGGGCTCACATAGACAACTGCACCTGGAAGGTCATGTCACGCCCTGACCGTAGAGAGCTGTTTATGTCTCTATTTTGGTTTGGTCAGGCTGTGATTTGGGTGGGCATTCTATGTTCATTTTCTATGTTTTGTATTTCTTTGTGTTTGGCCGAGTGTGGTTCTCAATCAGAGGCAGCTGTCTATCGTTGTCTCTGATTAAGAACCATACTTACATGGAACCCAAACCGGCTGCACGCGTGCGCCATCATGCGCTATCATGCATAAATGTATTTTTCCCCCCCACACCACGACACGCAGGTTAAAATATCAAAACAATCTCTGAACCAATGACATTAATTTGGGMACAGGTCGAAAAGCATTAAACATGTATGGCAATTTAGCTAGTTAGCTTGCACCTGCTAGCTAACGTTAATTTGTCCTATTTAGCTAGCTTGCTGTTGCTAGCTAATTTGTCCTGGGATATAAACATTGAGTTGTTATTTTACCTGAAATGCACACTCCGACAATTAATACACACATAAAACGGCCAAACGAATCGTTTCTAGTCATCTCTCCTRCTTCCAGGCTTTTTCATCGTTTAATTTATATGGTGATCGCATCTAACTGCTAACTGCATCTAACTGTGATCGCATSTAAACTTTCATTGTATTACCACGACTACCGGCAAAACAGTCTTTCATTCACCCACGTGGATATAACCAATGAGGAGATGGGAGAGGCAGGACTTGCAGCGCAATCTGCGTCAGAAATAGGAATGAGTTCTATTTTAGCCCTTGGCGTTGCAGACGCTCATTGGCACGCGCGAGCAGTGTGGGTACAATAATTGAATAACAAGGATTTCTAAATTTATTTTGCGACGCTCGCGCACGCGACGTGTCCGATCTGGTCAGCAWGTTAGYTAGCTTTTTCCCACATGGTTTTTGTGGGTAGCTTTTTTCTGTTTTGTGTTTCTGCACCTGACAGAACTGTTCATTGTCGTTTTGCTCTTTGTTATTTTGTTCAAGTGTTTTGAAAATAAATCATGAACACTTACCACGCTGCGCTTTGGTCCGATTCTTCCTCTTCAGATGACGACACCCGTGACAGGACATTCTGAATCTTAAGCTAAACTGACCAGAGTTTTTGGACTCAGCACGCAACCCTGGAGCAGTGGCCCACACCTGACAGACTGAGAAAATGTAATGCCTAAAGGGACCAAGCTGCGTCGAGGGCAGAGGTTTCAATCAGAACAGTTGACTTCCTCCTGACCTCACTCAAACGTCTACAGCTGCCTTGGGCAGACTGTCTGTCCCCTTTGCAGTAATATGCAATCTATGTGAACAGCAAGCCTTTAGAATTGGAGTGATGGGAATTCTTCAGATTTTTTTATTGTATTCCATAAAATTTGTTGCAGTTTTAGTAATATATAGAATGTCTGCTACATTTTTTATAACTTACAGACAAGCAGATTGTAAGTCCCAGCTCAGGCTTTTTAACTATAAAACTATACGTGTATATTAACAATTCTCAAACAATAACGAAAAAAAGCTATGTAGTAGAAAACTAGCTGCATGTTTAGAACAAAACACAACTCCCATGTAGCCGACAGTGTATCAAGCACATCTCCCTTTGACAACCTTCCCTCTGAAGCAAGCTGAGCCAATAGCTCTCTGATTTGGTTCAAGAAACGTATGGAATCTCAGGTCATTGATGCACCACAATACCATGTTTGCTTGTTGAGATAAATTCTAGGTGTTTTATTTGTCTCGGGGACTGGCAGGTAGGTTATGCTCATTTGTTTTGTAGATTGAGAGCTTTTGGGGTTTGAGTCATTTATAAACTGTATTATGTGAGAGAATAGAACAACCCCTGACAATTAAATCTYAACAGCCTGTAGATGCTCCTCCCTGGGAGAGCGTTTTGCACAGGTTTGACCTGTCCTTCCAGAAAATGGGACCGCCTTAACCATCTACAAGCGTTTATTAAAAAGCGGAGGAAATGGACTGGGGTGCCATATGGAGTAGACTGCCTGACAGCGGGATCCTAGAGCCCTGGCACATCGCTCCACTGCCTTCGTATGTCACAGTAGAGACTGGGTCATCCGGGATGACATGGTATCTGTCTGTAGTCAGGAAGTAGTGGGCCTCGCTGGGCCAATGGAACGTTGTGCGGCAAATCACAATCACATTCATTTTCTGGGTCAGAACCAAAATAAAACAATCTTCTACTTTTGGACTGTGTGTGCTTTTAGTTTCCATACGGTGTGATATTGTATTATAACATTTCAAAGGAATTATTTAGATTTTTAAAATTAATTCAGCTGTATGTTCTCTATTTGCAGTCTTCTCTTTAGACATATCTAGAAAATAAACTCTACGAAGTGTTACTCATTATGATTCCGGTTTGGAATAAGGTCGATAGCAGACAACTTATTTGATGCATTAAGGGAAAGCCATTACTCATTATTCAGACAGTCTGGGTCAAACCAACCCCTTCCTCATGTTTTGCTTTACAATTCACAATTATTCTGACTGTTTATGGACGTCTAATGAGAAGGCTTTAAGTGAGTGGGAAGGAAAAGGCAGTTGGAACGAACATCCTCAACACAAGAGAATGATGAACTCCCAGCTATGAATGCAGACTTTCTAAGACTTTATCTCAGCCTCTTTTCGCTCTATAGTTAACACACCACAAGCATCATCACCCATCATTAGTGAGACCTGTTGCCTGGGAGCAGTGGTGTAATGTACTTAAGTAAAAATACTTTAAAGTACTACTTTTACTCAAGTATGACAATTGGGTACTTTTTCCACCCCTGCCTGGGAGCAGAGTGGCTTCAGAGGAGAAAAATCCAAGCCCTTAAGATGCCAGGCGCGGAAGATAACAGAGCTCTGAAATCACACATGCAGAGATACGYGCAAAATAGGCCCACAATAAACAGGCATATGCTGCCCATTCATTACACAGGGTAGTAAAAATGCTAATCAAACGTTCTGCTGTACACAATGAATACAGAACGGGAGAATATATTTGCATAAAAACACTGCAAAACAAGCTGGAACTGAAAKATAGTGGAACCTGATGACTGATGTGTGAAGTCATTTACATAAATATCCTTTTTGTGGATCTGTTTTAAACATTTTGGGTGGTAGTGATAAAAAGCCATTTAGATGGAACACTCCATCTGGAGAAGTTGAAGATATTTTTCTGATTTACTTAATCTCTTTTCAGAATAGAAAATATGTTTCCTCAACTTCCCTAAGATGCCTAATATACTGTATCATCTGAAGTGTGTAAAAAAAAAAAAGTGTTGAGTTCTGTGCATGGCCCTAAGATTAAGGATAAAAAAAAGAACATTCCACCTACCCTATGATGTTCTTAAGTGCTGTGCTGCACCAAACCAATTTTGCATCAAAGAAGCAAAAGATGAAAAGAATTCAAAGGGACAATATCATTTTTTTCATTATGGAATCTAATGCAGCAATATTTTCATTATGGCTGTGTTCGTCTAAGTTCTGAATTTTTTTCCACTGGAATACACTTCTGCCAGCACAGATTTTTTTTATGATGCACTTACTGGTATGTGGCTTGAAGAAAAGATTACTCTGGCTGTGTCCTCTTACTGTCTATTTCATTTTAGAGTCCTGGAAGTGGTGTATAAACGACTTGGAGCCATCTGTGTGCATTTCACAAAAATATGTGTATTTCACAAGCTACCGTATAGTTGTTGCAAGTGTACTTGAATGAGAAAGTACAGTTTCATTATTTATCTTCCTAATGCTAATCATAGTTGACTGATGATGATGATGATGCCATCTAGGCAGAACCCAATTATGACTTTAGTGTAGTGTTCTGCAGTGGCATGTATTCATTGATGCCAAGGGAAGGCYGCACAAAAATAAAAAACATAAAATAAGGTATCTTTCGTATCTGCCTTCATAATTTTCCTTCAATTCACAAGAGGCTGAATGTATCTCACCGGAGAAAGCATCCGAGCGAGCGAAACAGTGCCCCTCTGTTYGCCATCTATCTGATGCTGTCTGGTCAAAAAGAGCTAAACTAAGGGAGCTCAACTGTTAATGGTCCTGGCGAACCAAAATAAAGGAAAGCCAGTTTGGATWTGGCTTCAATTCAATCACATCACATCGAGAGCTAAATGTAATTGACAGAAACAACTTGAATTGTTGCATCTCGTTGTTTTCTTGTTCTCCGGWGGCTAGCTAGCTAGCTAGCTAAAATTAGCCGCGGGTGGAGAGAGGGATTTAAACTTGTGGTTTTACTTAATTCTCAGTACTGGCCAATGATTTTAATGYKAATTCTGATCCAAACATACATTTATACATTGTGCCCTTGGCCTGAGAGGACGGAAGTTGACTATGTAGCTACAGTTGAAGTTGGAAGTTTACATACACTGAGGTTGGAGTCATTAAAACTCATTTTTCAACCACTCCACAAATTTCTTGTTAACAAACTATAGTTTTGGCAAGTCAGTTAGGACATCTACTTTGTGCATGACACAAGTAGTTTTTCCAACAATTGTTTACAGACAGATTATTTCACTTATAATTCACTATATCACAATTCCAGTGGGTCAGAAGTTTACATACACTAAGTTGCCTGTGCCTTTAAACAGCTTGGAAAATTCCAGAAAATTATGTCATGGCTTTAGAAGCTTCTGATAGGCTAATTGACATCATTGGAGTCAATTGGAGGTGTACCTGTGGATGTATTTCAAGGCCTACCTTCAAATTCAGTGCCTCTTTGCTTGACATCATGGGAAAATCAAAAGAAATCAGCCAAGACCTAAGAAAAAAGATTGTAGACCTCCACAAGRCTGGRTCATCCTTGGGAYCAATTTCCAAATGCCTGAAGGTACCACATTCATCTGAAACAAACAATAGTACGCAAGTATAAACACCATGGGACCACGCAGGCGTCATACCGCTTAGGAAGGTGACGCATTCTGTCTCCTAGAGATGAACGTACTTTGGTGCAAAAAGTGCAAATCAATCCCTTTACATCAGCAAAGGATCTTGTGAAGATGCTGGAGGAAACAGTTACAAAAGTATCTATATCCACAGTAAAACGAGTCCTATATCGACATTACCTGAAAGGCCGCTCAGCAAGGAAGAAGCCACTGCTCCAAAACCACCATAATAAAGCCAGACTAAAGTTTGCAACTGCTCATGAGGACAATTATTGTACTTTTTGGAGAAATGTCRTCTGGTCTGATGAAACAAAAATAGAACTGTTTGGCCATAATGACCATTGTTATGTTTGGAGGAAAAAGGGGGAGGTTTGCAAGCCGAAGAACACCATCCCAACCGTGAAGCGCGGGGGTGGCAGCATCATGTTGTGGGGGTGCTTTCCTGCAGGAGGGGCTGGTGCACTTCACAAAATAGATGGCATCATGAGGGAGGAAAATTATGTGGATATATTGAAGCACATCTCAAGACATCAGTCAGGAAGTTAAAGCTTGGTCGCAAATGGGTCTTCAAATGGACATTGACCCCAAGCATACTTCCAAAGTTGTGGCAAAATGGCTTAAGCACACAAAGTCAAGGTATTGGAGTGGCCTTCACAAAGTCCTGACTCAATCCATAGAAAATTTGTGGGCAGAACTGAAAAAGTGTTGCGAGCCAGGAGGCCTAGAAACCTGACTCAGTTACACCAGCTCTGTCATGAGGAATGGGCCAAATATCACCAACTTATTGTGGGAAGCTTTGTGGAAGGCTACCCGAAACGTTTGACCCATGTTAAACAATTTAAGAATTCTACACAATACTAATTGAGTGTATGTAAACTTCGGACCCACTGGGAATGTGACGAATAAATAAAGCTGAAATAAATATTCTCTCTACTATTATTCTGACATTTCACATTCTTAAAATAAACTGGTGATCCTAACTGACCTAAGACAGGGAATTTTTAGTTCGATTAAATGTCAGGAATTGTGAAAAACTGAGTTTAAATGTATTTGGCTAAGGTGTATGTAAACTTCCCACTTCCACTGTATCACGGTGGCAAGGCATATGAACTAACAGGTTAAAMAGCAAACAATACAATTATCACAACACAGGTTGTAATARAACTTTTTTTTCTGTTATCCCCAGTGAGTTTTACCCATGCAATGCTACTGGAGTACTGAAAGCAATAGTTTCCATATCCATTCTCAATAGCCTGTTAGTTGTGAGGTGCTAATAACAAAAACATTGACATTTCTCCAATCAATTATTTTTTTTCTTCACAGTGGGCTATGTTGTTAAATATTCTATATTGCAAAGATAAGCCTGTCTGACTCAGACACTATTGCTGCTGCCAACAGCCATTAAACATAGCTGACTCCAAGGCCTATTTGTCTAACTTGTGTTTGCAGTAGGCAGTATCATTTGCCTAATGAGTTGCAGATTGCCAATTGTCAGTTGCAGTTCAAATAGTCCATGAKGAAGGCCATTAGTATTGATTTAGACATTTAGATAGATCATTTTATCTAACAAACTACTAATAAATCATGCATTAGTTGATGCACCTTTTGAAATGAAAATGCAATTTCAGAAATTGTTTCTGTAATGTAGTTTGATTTGATTACATCCAGCGCTGCTGCAACTCTCCCGTACAGATAGGGCTCGTGGATTACTGTTGTTAYCAAGTCATATTACTACCTAGAGCAAGGATAACAATAGCTGCATACCCGGAGACTACTCTCAAAGGGATATTATTATATTTTCATAATTTGGGTGCATTTAAAAAGGCAACAAATAGGATACGTAAGGTATTCATGTAAGATTTTCCATAATGTGTGACGGGAATGTTATTTCAGAGTTAGAAAGGATCTACTGTTCTGTGCCAGCTTTATCAAAAGTGTTGTCTAAATCGGGTCCCAGAAGAGAATTCATAGAAGAGTGCACACATTGTTCAGCTCCCAGTTCCACAATAAAAGAACTTGACAGGGGACTCCAGGCCAACCAAAACATGGATAACAAATGAGTGCATCATTCGTATTGGCTTGGGCTAAATTACTTTCTAGAGTCTGTGCAGCAGGCTCTATGGCATAGAGTAATGAGCTATGCTACTTTATGTGTACGGCTTGGACTGTGGGTACTGCGTCAGGCTTATCCTCTTAAAAAAATGAATTTAATGAATTGCAATGCAGAGAAACCAACAGAATATCAAAAACACAAATTGCACCAAACATCTCTCCAAACTGAGCGTCTTGTTAGGTAGTGTCAGACCAAGGCCTCTTTGTCGTGCTCTGAAAGTGACGGAGAGAGAAAGAAGATAGAGGYGAGGGATCAGTCAGAGCTCTTTGTGAGGCCAGTCATGTCTTGACTCCTCGCTCCTCGACACAGCTGACCCAAACATAGTAATCTGGGATTAAGCTCCAGACCATGTAGAACAGGCCGTGTCAATCAGGACTGCACCTCCTACATGACTGTTGGTCATGAGTGGAGGAGGTGGAGGAGTCATGCTAAAGTGGGGATAATCCCTGAAACAGTTATGGTACCACAGGGCCAAGCCCAGGTCCTTCAACTCTAATGGGATAGGGAAAAGCACTGAAAAGCAAATGGGGAGGAGATAAACTGAGCGGAGCGCCCTCTTCAACAAGCCAAATTCATTAGCCTCGCCTTTTTATTCCYCAGACAGTGAAACATGATAATTCTCTTATCATTCTATTATTTCTGCAGCTTTTAGCTTCTCTTTGTCCTCCTGATATAATGGAGTTCATGTCATCACTCTGCATTGACAGCAGTGGAGGCTGCTGAGGGGAGGACGGCTAATAATATTGTCTGGAACGGAGCGAATGGAATGGCATCAAACACATGGAAACCATGTTTGATGTATTTGATACAATTCCACTGATTTCACTCCAGCCATTACCACAAGCCCGTCCTCCCCAATTAAGGTGCCACCAACCTCCTGTGATTCACACTGAATCAGAGTCTATGGTTGGCCGCTCATGCTGTTTTTGTCCCTTTCTATTCTTCAACTTACATCCTTGATAACTCTGGTCTATCATTAAGGAGGCAACCAGCATTATTGAGTATAGACCTGTTACACAACAGAGTCGAGCACAATGCAGTCGGACATCTCTGAATACCTCGCAATTAGGGGTATTGTGTATATATATATATATATACACTGAGTGAACAAAACATTAAGGACACCTTCCTAATACTGAGTTGAACGCCCCGTTCAAAGGCAGTTAAATCTTTCACCCTTAGAATGGCACACATACAGAATCCACCTCAACTGTTTCAAGGCTTAACAATCCTTTAACCTGCTGCCTCCCCTTCATCTGACTGAAGTGGATTTAACAAGTGACATCAATAAGGGATCATAGCTTTCACCTGATCAGTCCATGTCCTGGAAAGAGAAGACGTCCTTAATGTTTTGTACACTTTMAACGGGYTATGGTAGTAMGCATGAGGTGCACGGTTTGTATCAAAAACTGCAACGCTACTGGGTTTTTCACGCTCAACAGTTTCCCGTGTGTATCAAGAATTGTCCCACCACCCAAAGGGACATCCAGCCAACTTGACACAACTGTGGTAAGCATTGGAGTCAACATGGGCCAGCATCCCTGTGGAATGCTTTCAACCCTTTGTAGAGTCCATGCCCTGACGAATTGAGAATGTTTGGAGMGCAAAGGGGGTGCAATTCAATATCAGTATGTTRCTAATGTTTGGTATACTCAGTGTATAAAATATTGCTAGCAGCCACAGAACAAATTTTAAATGACATACCTACTGTAGAAAAGAGGAGAATATCTTTCTAATAACTTTATTTCTCAACTACTAACATTGAGCCAATTACACTCACTGGAGCCAATTACACTCACTGGAGCCAATTACACTCACTGGAGCCAATTACACTCACTGGAGCCAATAACACCATCCGCCAAAAAAAAACATCCACCAAATCTATTCACTTTAAAAAATTGATTACTTCTCCTTGCCATTATCATTCACCCGATAAGACAAGACGTGAAAATTTGCTAACGTATGATGAGGGTTGCTGGGTCTCCGATTTGTCTGGGAGGGGGTCCCTGGACAAGAAAAGGTTGAAGACCCCCRCTGCTCTAAATAAGGCATTGAATGGTGGTGGTGATGCCCAGAGGATGCTTGATCACACGATGTGCACTGCAATGCCATTGTGAATGATTTGAGCTCTTAGTATTTATCTCATTTATCTCATAGACAKCAATGTGTTACTGCGAAGATCTTACATGTACTATCTTACTGCGAAGATCAAACATGTTGCAGTCCCCCAGTTAGGAGTATGGGGATTGTTGCCCACYGGAAATGGGTTATCATGATGTCTGACCAATTGAAGTGAACCAAACACCAGTTGGTGGACTAACATTTTGCCTTAAGGCGTTTTCCATGGTCATTTATGGCACTGTTAGTAAATTGTGCACTATTAGTCCCTAACTTTAATGACGAATTCATGAAAATGCTATTGGGCTTGGAGAGAGAGAGTTGTGCAAAACGCTGCCAGATTTTAGACTATGACCCGTGCTAGATCATTTGTGTATCCTGGCAGCCTTATCACATAATTGATGCCATGTATTTGTTGATTGTTTCTTTCTTTGGGGGGGGGGGCGGGGGGGCGCTGAATTTAAGCCGCCAGAACATTGCTGAGAAAATCTGAGAAAAATGTTCACCTAGATGATTGATATGGGATTGAGGGCCAAAGGAGCTGGAGCATTGCCTAAATGCAAGTGAGTGTTTTTCTCTTGGTGCCAGCTTGGTGCCAAGCCATTAATAAACCCAGAAAATGATGATAGCTGCTGTATTGATTTCAGTTGCATGCCCTCCGTTCAACTAGCCCTCACTTTAACACTTTMCCTCAGTAAACACAAACTTTAAAATGATCGCCGGTGTTTTTCAAATATTTTGACAAGAGCAAAGTGTAAGGTCTTGAAGATTGACGGTATTCTTTGAGGTATTCATCCTACAGTAGGGTCTTGTTTGACCACTCATTGACTAATACAGACCTTCCTGCAAATTTACCTTTGGTTCTTTTCACTAGCAAGATAGTACCCTTATCTACCCAATATTTCCTTATAGGACAGTACACTGATCATTTCTCTAATCACTCCTCCTAGCTTCCCKTCTTTGCTATGGTAACGTCCTGCCAAAATCGATTCCAAAGTGCCAAGTCGCACAATGTTAGATGACTCTGAAAGTTAGAACTTTTTCTGTTTCTGCAACTTTCAACTCTCTCATTTAGCAACCCCTCTCCCTGTCCTTTTGTAGAAGGTTCTGTTCGGCACATTGTCACTGGTAAGGGGAATTACACGCCCTGAGTCAAAGTGACATTATGTCAGAATTGTACCCTGTGATTCCTGCCAGACTCAATCACTCTTGCCACGCGCCTCATTCAAAATTAAACTGGAAACACTCTTGCAGAGCCTCCATAACTTAAAGACTCCAGCATAATGTGTCCAATAACACTTAAATACTTGAACTCCAGCCAAGCCAGGCGTTCAGATGAATTTTGCAGAGAAAGTTACATACCTTTCTAGCCACTTGCTACTTCTTCGACGGAATTTTGATATTGGCAAAGAGAACAGGAGAAATGCGCTCAACTTTTAAACAGCAACAAACAAATTCATGTTAATTTTCCCCTCTTGKCACTAAAATATCTGAAATAGCTACGCCGGTATCTCTTTCTGTACCGGCAGAAAGCACAACATTTTATAATGCTGCAACAGACTCCTGCTGCTTGTCTAGGAGACTGATAGATAGCAACACATTGTCATGAAGCAGCGAGAGGTCCACTGTTTATGTGAATCTGTTGTAGCTGAAACAGTCCCACATAAAAAAACGAGACTGTGATGCGTAAAGCCAAAGGGGCACAATCAGAAATGCCTGGGTGCCAAGTTGGCTGCATCTCCTCACAGCTAGCCTAACAGAAGGATGATGATGATAGCTGGGAAAGAAACAGGAAAGTATTCCATCAACACATTGTTGAATGCTTAGCATCTTGTTTGATCCTGTTTTGAGGAAAAAGTAAACAATCTACCATGACTGCTTTTGTTGTGATGCTGAAATCCATCAATTTCTAATCCATCAACAGTGAATAGAATACTGCATATGTAAAAATAATTAGGCTTTTCTTGCAGGTTCATCATTTTCACAATTGTTTAGAATTAGAGTGCAGTGTTCTTCCAATGAAGGTGAAAGTGGGAATCCTTAAAGACAGKTCTAAACTAAAGCTGTTTATTTCTCTACCCCTCATTCAATCAATCCTCACTGTTGAGCCCCGAGTTCAAACGTCAGCCCGACCTCATCAGCACTAATAGGCCAATCGCAATACTATTTGTATCTCAGTGTGCAACCTATTACCTTATGGAAATCTTATTCATGAAGCAGCATTAAATCTGACTGTTTTTTTCCTTCCAAATCCAGTTTCCGTAATTAAGGTTTGAYTGATTTCTTATAGCTGTGTTGGAAGATTGCTCATCCACCAAGTTGTTTTGTGGCACCAGGCTACAATCTATCCTATGTGTCACATGTGACAGCAGCCTGTCTACCACGTCTCCCTCTCGTCTCCTTGCTGGCTCCCCCGTCTCCACCAGTCTCCCCGCTGCCCCCCCTCCCCCGCTGTCTCCCCCGTCTCCCCATGTCCCTCTTCCATGCTATTTCCAAATTGACCCTTCAAGGTCCTCATGCAGAAACAAAATTACATTTGTGCCCCATTACAAGAAGCCTGGGGATTTTGAAAATAGTTGGAAATGTCTGACAGTGGTGAACACTGCAGAATAATTATTATGTAAATTTGCCAAGCGGTCGGGTTCCCATTGTTGCGAGGGGCCAAGGACTCACATCAGGGTCTCTTAGTGAAGGTGTGAGCCATTTGCTTGTGACAATACCGCTGTTGATTCACTTCTCTCCAGATAGGCTACTGGGGACACTGATTCATGTGCTCAACCATAATGGGTTTCAGGTGTTCAACCATAATGGGTTTCAGGTGTTCAACCATAATGGGCTTCAGGTGTTCAACCATAATGGGCTTCAGGTGTTCAACCATAATGGGCTTCAGGTGTTCAACCATAATGGGATTCAGGTGTTCAACCATAATGGGCTTCAGGTTCAACCATAATGGGTTCAGGTGTTCAACCATAATGGGTTCAGGTGTTCAACCATAATGGGCTCAGGTGTTCAACATAATGGGCTTCAGGTGTTCAACCATAATGGGCTTCAGGTGTTCAACCATAATGGGATTCAGGTGTTCAACCATAATGGGATTCAGGTGTTCAACCATAATGGGTTCAGGTGTTCACCAATAATGGGCTCAGTGTTCAACCATAATGGGCTTCAGGTGTTCAACCATAATGGTTCAATGTTCAGGTTCAACCATAATGGGCTTCAGGTGTTCAACCATAATGGGCTTCAGGTGTTCAACCATAATGGATTCAGTGTCTCATACCATAATGGGATTCAGGTGTTCAACCATAATGGGTTTCAGGTGCTCACATTAATTCCATTTGGGTTTTGCTGCACAATGAGGTCCTGATAGATAGTTTGACTTGTTTTTCCTCCACTTAACAGGGGCTTTCATCCAGCCATACCTGATCAAGAGGAGATTGGGAATGTATGGTTATGGGTATGGCAGTAGTACTTATTTTTCTATTCTAGACATTTTTGTGACGTATTTTTCATAATCCATTGAGGCCACTTGTTGCACCCGTCTCAGACCTTCAAAGCCCACTCACAATATAGTGGAGGTTTTGTCACACAGTGTGTGTGTGTGTGTGGAAGTAGATGCAGAATTTATCTTCACCCTGTAGGGATTATGCAGCAGGGTTAGGGTCAATCCCATTTCAATTTATTCCATTCAGGAGATGCATTGACATTCAATTCATGAATGGGAAAAAATGCCATTTATCTTCAAAAAGGGGTTTTTCAAAGCATGAATAGAATTTGAATTCCCTTCCTGTAGTGACAGAACGGAATTGGAATGGAATTGATCCCAGACCTTGTTGTGTACTGTAGACAAAGGATCTGTGTTCCAAGGTAATTCATGGCTATTCTGTGGGAGTTTGTATCGTGCGCCATCCCCTCCTATAGGGAAAGCAACAGAGGATGTGTGTATGTCCTCTTRAACTTCTCAGCACTGAGAACATGTTGTTAATGTTGAATTACCATTTAAACAACCCAACTGAAACAAACTAAGTTATTGTAAGGACTCAAACCAGTCCAATTTTGGGAGAAGTATTAACTATTAACGTTAGAACCTCTGGCTGTGTTRAGGCTGTATAGTAATTACATTTTCCACCAGTCAAGACCACTGTAAGAATTTCAATAACTTKACTTTTACGCAAACTCGCGGCCTTCAATGGACATCATCTTTACATTTAGTTAATAGTATATTCTCAGATCAAATGTACATTAGTATTTCTGTAGAATTAGGGAATATTACAGAATATTATGTTAGTATTATAGAATATTACATAATTTACTAAATGACACAAAAGATACAGATATCCTTTAAGTATTTCAGTTACTTAATGTAAAAAAAGTTTAATAATAATACAAATAATATCTGAATTGTCCTGCTTGATTTTAACGATATGAAGTCGATTAGTGTACGCTCTAAATCTGATCCCGTTTACAAAAGTGCTCTAAATTTGTTCTAATGAGAAGCAGTTGGAACCGTAGAATTGTAATCCAGATTAGCTGCATGAGTTGATCAATTTCCATAATCTTCTGATTCTGTTTCACAAAAACCCTTTCCTTTCTTAATGAGTTATTATTGCAATGGAAAACATTTAGTCACTTCCGCCTACAAACCACCRACCCACAAAGACGTGCGCATGCATCCATACTGTACAAACAGAAACGGACGCACACACACGCTCTACTCCAATTCTTGTTTCCATTCTCATTGTCCCAGTGGCCAGGATGTTTCAGAGTCGTATCACCATTCCATGTATGGATTGTCCAATTATCTCATACATTTTCGACCCTTTAATATGTTTCATTTTCTGCTCTTCCCCTCCAAATTGATTGCCTCTCCTGTTGGTAAATGCAATTTGGTAACCACAAATCGAATCAAAACTGCATTCCTGGGCACACGATGGAGCAGCCGAGTGATTGGGTGCCCACTTAATGTTGATCTCTCCCACAGCCAGCCAGACTACCAACCAGCCACAGCCTATTTTCATCTCTTAATTTTCCCAAAAATTATAGTKATATATTAGCTGACGCTGACGCTGACGCTAACCTTATCTATAGTGATTCACAACCTATTTTGTGGCCAATTTGTGCAGCCTCCTCACAGTACTTCAGGATAAATTGACCATTCTTTCCAGGCTTTCCCCATGTAGAACAAACTGTTACTTTATTGTTCTATTGCTGTTGATTTAATCAGTCATTCCAAATCTACAGTACCYATCAAAAGTTTGGACACACCTACTCATTCAAGGATATTTCTTAATTTTTACAATTTTCTACATTGAATAATAATGGTGAAGACATCAAAACTATGAAATTACACATATGGAATCATGTATTAACTTAAAAATGGTTAAACGAYCCAAAATATATTTTATATTTGAGATTCTCCAAAGTAGTCACACCTTGCTTTGACAACTTTGCACATTCTTGGCATTCTCTCAACCAGCTTCATGAGGAATGCTTTTCCAACAGTCTTAAAGTAGTTCCCACATATGCTGAGCACATGTTGGCTGCTTTTCCTTCACTTTGCCGTCCAACTCATCCCAAACCATCMCAATTGGGTTGAGGTCGTGTAACGATGTTCGTCTGAGGAAGAAGGAGTAGACCAAAGCGCAGCGTGGTACGTGTTCATGATGTTTTAATATAGCCTGAACACTGAAACAAAAAAACAAAAGCGCGACTCTGGCAGCTCCGGACAGGAGGGCGGACTCTGGCAGCTCCGGACAGGAGGGCGACTCTGGCAGCTCGGACAGGAGGCGACTCTTGGCAGCTTCCGACAGGAGGGAGACTCTGGCAGCTCCGACTGGGGATCGTCGCTGGAGGACTCCGACTGGATCGTCGGCCGCTGGCACTGGGATCATGCTTCCTGCCATAGGATCATCACGGGGCTTCATGCCATGAGCTCATCACGCGGAGGCTTCTTGCCATGGATCATACACTGGAGGCTTTGTGCCATATGGATCATCACTAGGAGGCTTCGTGCATGGATCATCACTGGAGGCTTCTTGCCATGGATCATCACTGGAGCTGTGCCATGGTTCATCACTGGAGGCTTCGTGCCATGGATCATCACTGGAGGCTTCTTGCCATGGATCATCACCGGAGGTTTCGTCCATGTATACACTGGAGCTTCTGCCATGGACATCCTGGAGTTCGTCCATGGGATCATCACTGGAGCTTCTTTGCCATGGATCATCACTAGAGGCTTCGTGCCATGGATCATCACTGGAGGCTTCTTGCCATGGATCATCACTGGAGGCTTCGTGCCATGGATCACCACGGAGTAGAGACACACACAAGGAGGCCTGGCTCTGGGGAAGAAGAACATAAGGCTGGAACATGCAGGAGGGTTAGGACTTAGCACAGCACAGGACTCCCCAGGCTGGGGAGACCAATGCAGGAGTCCTTGCCGAGGCCGGATACACTGGGCCGTGAGGCGCACTGCGGTCTCGAGCGCAGAGCAGCTAACTCTCCTGTGATCCCCCCTGTAGGCTCCGGCAATGCGGGAGCTGAACAAGGCCCACAGGCTGTGTGGCAACCGGGGACACCGTGTTAGGGGCTGGCGCAGTATACCCGACCGAGAGACGCCACTGAGGCCTGCGAGAAGGCAGGCTGAGCCACTCGGTCCTGGCTCCGATGCCCCCTAGCCCGGCCGATGCCTGATAGCGAGTACTAGCTGCCAGCCGGGCTAAGAACACGACTGGAGCGACACCGCGCATCCATCATAACACCGGTGCCACCATACGTACCGCTCGCCACTAACACGGGGAGTCTCAGGTTCCTACCTGACCTCCCAATCTCCTCGTGTGCCCCCCCCCAAAACAATTCTGGGCTGCCTCTCGTGCACGTTTCCCGAGCCAACTCTCTAGGCGTCGCCGCTCCTTTTAAGCTGCCTCCAGCTCTCTTGGACGCCGACTAACTCTCCCAGGCTGTGCCTTCCCGTCCAAGTTTCCTCCCATTCTCCATTCATCCAACCACGCTGCTTGGTCCTTTGGTGGTGGGTAGTTCTGTAACGATGTTCGTCTGAGGAAGAAGGAGTAGACCAAAGCACAGCGTGGTACGTGTTCATGATGTTTTAATATAGCCTGAACACTGAAACAAAAAACAAAAGTGAAACAAAACGCAACAGTTCTGTCAGGCACTCACACAAAACAGAAAACATAGAACACACAACATAGAATGCCCACCCCAACTCACACCCTGACCAAACCAAAAATAGAGACATAAAAAGGATCTCTAAGGTCAGGGRGTGACAGGTCGAGTGATTGCGGAGGTCAGGTCATCTGATGCAGCAATCCATCACTCGCCWCCTTGGRCAAATAGCCCTTACACAGCCTGGAGGTGTGTTGGTTCATTGTCCTGTTAAAAAAACAAATGATAGTAAACCAGATGGGATGGCGTATCGCTGCAGAATGCTGTTGTAGCCATGCCGGTTAAGTGTACCTTGAATTCTAAATAAATCTCAGACAGTGTCACCAGCACAGCACACCATCACAACTCCTCACAACTCCTCCTCCATGCTTCACGGTGGGAACCACACATGCGCAGATCATCCGTTCGCCTGCGTCTCACAAAGAAATGACGGTTGGAACCCAAAATCTCAAATTTGGACTCATCAGACCAAACGACAGATTTCCACAGGTCAAATGTCCATTGCTTGTGTTTCTTGGCCCAAGCAAGTATCTTCTTCTTATTGGTGTCCTTTAGTAGTGGTTTCTTTGCAGCAATTTGACCACGAAGGCCTGATTTACGCAGTCTGCTCTGAACAGTTAATGTTGAGATGTGTCTGTTACTTGAACTCTGTGAAGCATTTATTTTGGCTYAAATCTGAGCTGCAGTTAACTCTAATGAACTTATCCTCTGCAACAGAGGTATCTCTGGGTCTTCCTTTCCTGTGGCAGCCCTCATGAGAGCCAGTTTCATCAAAGCGCTTGAATGTTTTTTGCGACTGCACTTGAAGAAACTTACAAAGTTCTTGAGATTTTCCGGATTGACMTACCTTCATGTCATGATGGACTGTCGTTTCTCTTAGCTTATTTGAGCTTTTCTTGCCATAACATGGACTTGGTCATTTTACAAAATAGTGCTATCTTCTGTATACCACCACTACATTGTCACAACACAACTGATTGGCTCAAATGCATTAAGAAGGATAGAAATTCCACAAACTAACTTTTAACAAGGCACACCTGTTAATTGTTAAATTAACTGTTAAATGCATTCCAGGTGACAGCCTCATGAAGCTGGTTGAGAGAATACCAAMAGTTTGCAAAGCTGTCATCAAGGCAAAGGGTGGKTACTTTGAACAATCTCAAATATATTTTGWTTTGTTTAAACTTTTTTGGTTACTACATGATTCCATATGTGTTATTTCATAGTTTTGGTGTCTTGACTATTATTCTACAATTTAGAAAATAGTAAAAATAAAGAAAAACCATGGAATGAGTAGGTGTGTCCGAAAGTTTGACTTGTACTGTACATCTACAAACATTAATGACTTATACTAATGTCAGTATCAGGGTGGTGGTAAATTTCTTTTAAATTCCAGACAATTCAGAACTCAAACCAAACTCCAAATTCTTCTCATTGAAAAGCATTAAAGATAACTGGAATTAAGTCTGCCTCCTCAATTGACTGGAAATTWAATTGAATTGACCCCAACACTGSTAAGTTTAGTCAAAACAGAGTACAAAACAATCATACTTGTCCAGCTACTTGGCTTCTACTGTGCCTCTACCGGCATGTCATAATCTCTCTAGACACAGTCATTCACATTCATAGAGATGCCTGAGAGGCACGGTCATTCCCTGTGCCATAGAGATGCGTGAGAGGCACGGTCATTCACTGTATCATAGAGATGCCTGAGAGGCACGGTCATTCACTGTATCATAGAGATGCCTGAGAAGCACGGTCATTCCCTGTGCCATAGAGATGCGTGAGAGGCACGGTCATTCACTGTATCATAGAGATGCCTGAGAAGCACGGTCATTCCCTGTGTCATAGACATGCCTGAGAGACACGGTCAGGGTGGCTGTTCTGTCCGTCTGGCCCAATTTAAGAACAGGCATGTAAATGTCTAAATGAATTACAACAGGACACATCTGGAGGGTTAGGCAGACAATAGTGTAATGTCTGACCGTAAATGAAGACATAAATGACCATAGCATCYMGTTTTTATTTTTTATTTAACCTTTATTTAACTAGGGTGAATGGTTGTGAGTAAAAGGTCATATGGAACATCTGCTGCTATCTGTTGTATGGATTTATAGTGGATTAGGTTACAGAATGCCTCGATAGTTAGCTGCAGACTCTGATGTTCCTATCTGTTGTATGGATTTATGGTGGATTAGATTACAGACTGCCTCGTTGGGTGATTTGTCTTCTAGGGAGATATGAGGTGTTCAGTTTATGTGATTTTCTTTTATCATATTCATTGTTTACCGATTGTCATTCAATGGGCAGTTCTGAGTAAATTTTATGTGAATACAATCTCTACAGTATAATTAAAAATCCCCATATTGACCTCTATCAAAGTTTCAGTTGCTTATTAATGTTTCTATATACATTCTGAAAATGTTCTGAAAGAACCCTGGGCACAACGTTTGATTCTGCACACAAGTTAGCTATTTAGGCCCCTTGCTTTTTTCAATTTTACTAACGACATGCCACTGACTTTGAGTAAAGCCAGAGATTCTACTGTACGTATGCGGATGACTCAACACTATACACGTCAACTACTACAGCGACTGAAATGACTGCAACACTCAACAAAGAGCTGCAGTTAGTTTCAGAGTGGGTGGCAAGGAATAAGATATCCCTAAATATTTCTAAAACTAAAAGCATTGTATTTGGAAAAAAACACTCACTAAACCCTAAACCTCAACTAAATCTTGTAATAAATAATGTGGAAATTGAGCAAGTTGAAATGACTAAACTGCTTGGAGTAACATTAGATTGTAAACTGTCATGGTCAAAGCATATTGATGCAGTAGTAGCTAAGATGGGGAGAAGTCTGTCTTTAATAAAGCAATGCTCTGCCTTAACAACACTATCAACAAGGCAGGTCCTACAGGRCCTAGTTTTGTTGACTACTGTTCAGTCGTGTGGTCAGGTGCCACAAAGAATTACTTAGGAAAATTGCAATTGGCTCAGAACATGGCAGCATTGCTGGTCCTTGGATGTACAKAGAGAACTAATATTAATAWTATGCATGTCATTCTCTTCTGYCTGAAAGTGGAGGAGAGATTGACTTCATCACTACTTTTATTTATGAGAGGTATTGACATGTTGAATGCAGCGAGCTGTCTGTCTAAACTACTGACACACTGCTCGGACACCCATGCATACCCCACAAACATGCCACAAAAGGTCTCTTCACAGTCCCAAGTCCAAAACAGACATATGGGAGGACAACGACTCACATTAGAGCCATACTACATGGAACTCTATTCCACATCAAGTAACTAACGCAAGCACAGTAAAATTAGATTTAAAAAACAGATAAAAAAACACCTTATGGAAAGCAGGGACTGTGAAGCACACAACACACACCACCACACACACACACACACACACCACCACACACACACACACACACACACACACACAACACACCACACACACCACACACACACACACCACACACACCACACACACACCACACACACACCACACACACACAACACACAACCACAGACACATGATACATACACATGGATTTAGTACTGTAGATATGTGGTAGTGGTGGAGTAGGGGCCCGAGGCACACAGTGTGTTGTGAAATCTGTGAATGTATTGTAATGTTTTAAAACTGTAAAAACTGCCTTATTTTGCTGGACCCCAGGAAGAGTAGCTGCTGCTTTGGAAGCAGCTAATGGGGATCCATAATAATCAAATACACATGCAGACAGTGAACTCCGTCAGGAAGTTTCTATGTTGATGTCAGACAACCTAATGGCTTGCTGGAATCCTTATGGTCTTTATTGACATTGTTTTCATTAACTTGATAGATGACATCTCTTTTATGCATGGTTCCACAGTAGTCAACAGCTCTGCGCCAAGAGTGTCTCGTCTGCGGTCAAAGATGGCTCTCAACAGGTTTGGCCCTAATAGCCTACAGTTTTACTACCACTGCCATGCCCTGCCTGTGTCACAACATGTTGCATTCTATACATTTATTATAAATAAAAGTCTTAACAGCACCCCTCAATGACCCCCGCCACATGCGGTGCACACAACACAAGACACACACACACACACACACAACACACACACAACACACACACCAACACACACACACACACACACACACACACACACACACACACACACCACACACACACACACACACACACACACCACACACACCACAACACACACACCACACCCACACAACACACACACACACCACACACACACACACAGTGTTTCTGCTCATCTCTTGGCACATGATCCAGCTCAGGGTCCATATGGGAGTGATTTAGAAAGAAGCGTCTGACTGACCTTTATAAAGGTTCATACTTAGTTGAAAAGAAACAGACTTTGTGTCAGAGTGAGAGGTATCTAAAAATGTATCATTCTAGTTCCTTATGAGATAATTATCCTTGTAAATGGTATATGATCTAGAAAGTCTGCCAAAGGCCCCATGTACATGGGATTTAGTTTCTAAAGTAAAAGATTCTCATCATATCCTGCCCACTCCAGGGATACCGTTGTTTCTAATCATTGCGCCCTGTCCTCTATCAATGTTTTCCCAGCTAGCATGTGATGGGCTAATACACATAAGGGGACATATAGTCGTGATAACAGCCCTTGCAGCACAAATGCAAAGTTACTTCCAAAAAGAAGGGATGAAACTTAATCAAAAATTTGGAATACTTAACTCTCTCAGTTTGCATCGCAGGAAATACAAATATTGTCCATTTAATCTCCATGGATTATTTCAGCTTGTCTAGTGCGACGTCCATAAAAAGGTTTTCATATTACTATTTCCATCACACGTAGTGCGCAAGTGATTGGTGGTGTTGGGTGTTTACAAGTTTAGGTAAGGGATGGAGGGGGAATGCTAGTAGGGTAATTGATGATGGGTACGTAACGGCCAACAGTCCTGTTCCTCCAGTCCACGCTCTGCTGCCCAGAGTGCAAGCAGACAGGGACAGGTCCAGGACATGACTCGGCCACCCAAGGCTGTCTCCTACATTTAATATTCCTTCTGCTAGTCAATCAACGTACGGTGCTCTCCTTGGAGGACCTGGGAGAGACTGACGGATTGTGTTGTGGGGTAGAGAGGGAGACTGGAGGAGAAGGAAAGTGGTGGGCGAGAAAGAGAAGAGAGACGAGAGAGAGAAGAGAGAGAGAGAGAGAGGAGAGGAGAGAGAGAGAGAGAGAGAGAGAGAGAGAGAGAGAGAGAGAGAGAGAGAGAGAGAGAGAGAGAGAGAGCTCTTAAATTGACTAATGGCAGTCACTTTTCACTCGCGCTTCTTTTTATTGTTTTTATTGTAGTGATAAAAATGGTTTTGTGTCTAGCTTTTAATGTGTCATCTGTGTTACTATAGACATCCTTATTTATTTCTGTGGATGTTGAGCAGAACAATGTCTACACCTGTATACTGGATTCTGCCAACCAAGCCAGCTTGTATGAACAACATTTTAGGCTTGATTGACAGAGATAAATGGCCAAGGGATTCCAACACAAAACTTAATCAACCTTTTTTGCTCAATAGTCATGACACAATCRTATAATTTCAGAGCAATTCTTCGCACAGAGAACAACATTGCACAGGTGTGACKGCTAGCCATAGTGAAAGGTACTGTTGCTATAAAATCTTTCATGAATATGCTAAACCTACAGTATGTAAAACCCATTAGGCTACCTTATTGATGTATTACGTAAAGCGTCTTCTTTGGGTTCTAGAAAAGCACTTTGTATATGCAATGTATTATAATGTTAATATAATAGCATAATATACCTGTAATTCATTAGCATAATGTAGGCTACCTTATACTCAATCACATACTGTATCTGCAGTTGGTTAAATACCTGGTTTTGGTGTAGTGAAATGCCTGTGTTAGGACACACCAATGTATCTTATTGCCTGCTCCATTGTTCGCACTCCTCGAATTAAACCTAGTTTATTGGTTCTGACTCCTTCTGTTTCTAATTCTTGAGGGACCTACGTTTCTCTACTACACTGTCCCAGAGATATCCAGATGATCTCTGTTTTCTGTGTTAATGGACTGTAGGGAAACAATAAAGCTTGTAGAACTTACAGAGCTTGTACTGTGGCAGTTGAAAGTTGAATATAAAATGTCGTACCTCGACAAGTGTTGTTGCTGTGCACAAGTGACAAAACGCTAATTTAATATTCAACTTACTGACAGTTAGCTTTTGTAAACAGGTGGCTATGTGCAATGCTGTCAGAGTTGTTTGTTACCGCCTACTTGAATGCAGAAATACACCCACATGTCTAGGAAAAGGCCTATAGAGAGCTTTTATGTTTCGGGTTTTGATGATCGAGTTGGTAAGAGAGTATTGGCAGATTGTGTAATGCATTGCAAAGTTTGTCAACAAGCACACCCCTGAATCAGAATTTCTTGACAACTGTAAGGCAAGAACAATGGCCAAATGTAAAGTAGGTGTAGGCCATATTTAATTCATACTGTCGCCTATTTCTGACTCATCATAGAGTGAGGTTGGTGTGATTGACTTCAACACTTAACCTCAACACTCTCTTCGTGCTTTTGAGACTGATGTGTTGATTTCAACACTTAGCCTCAACACTCTCTTAGTGCTTTTGAGGCTGATGTGATTGACTACAACACTTAACCTCAACACTCTTACATGCTGGCCACACCAAAATAAATACATTTAAACATACATGTTAWTCAATTATTACAACCACACCGCTCTCGCGCGCCAACGAGCATCTGTGTTGCCAAGGGCTAAAATAGAAGTCAGTTCTATTTGTGACGCTGATCGCGGTGCAAGTCCTGCCTCTCCCATCTCCTCATTGGTTTATATAGAAGGAGATACCCATGTGCCATCTCCTCATAGGTTATACCCATGTGGGTGATTGAAAGATGAACTGAGTTTGGTCAGTTGTCGTGGTAACTATGAGATGCCAATCGCCATATAATGTCCAAAGAAGAAAAAGCCTGGAAGGAGGAGAGATTACTAGAAACGATTCAGTTGACCGTTTTATGTGTGGATTAATTGTTGGAGTAGAAGAACTTGTGCATTTCAYGTAAAATAACAACTCACTGTTTATATCCCAGAACAAATTAGCTAGCAACAGCAAGCCAGCTAAATAGGACACATTAGCTAGCAACTGCAAGCAAGCTAGCTAAATTGCCATAAATGTTTAATGGTTTTCGACCTGTCCCCAAATTAGTATAATTGGTTCAGAGTTTGTTTTGATATTTTAACCTGCATGTRGTGATTGCGTTTGGTGTGTGGGGACAAAATCATGATAGCGCACGCTCGCAGATGGTTTGGGTACGGTGTTAGTGCTTTTGAGGCTGATGTGATTGATTTCAACACTTAATTTAACCTCAACACTCTCTTAGTGCTTTTGAGGCTGATGTCGGTGACTTCAACACTTAACCTCAACACTCTCTTAGTGCTTTTGAGGCTAATGTGGTTGATTTCAATACTTGACTTCAACACTCTTAGTGCTTTTGAGGCTGATGTGGTTGACTTCAACACTTTATTTATTTATTTATTTTACCTTTGTTTAACCAGGTAGGCAAGTTGAGAACAAGTTCTCATTTACAACTACGACCTGGCCAAGATAAAGCAAAGCAGTTCGACACATACAACAACACAGAGTTACACATGGAGTAAAACAAACATACAGTCAATAATACAGTTCAAAAACAAGTCTATATACAATGTGAGCACATGAGGTGAATAAGCGAGGATAAAGGCAATAAAAAAGGTCACGGTGGCGAAGTAATACAATATAGCAATTAAAAAACACTTGGAAGTTGTAGATTGGCAGTAGCGCTAATGGCACAGTAGAAATACGGGGTGCAAGGGCAGAAATAAATAAATACAGTAGGGATGAGTATTGTTTGGCTATTTAGATGCTATGTACAGGTGCAGTGATCTGTGAGCTGCCTCTGACAGCTGGCTGTTAAATGCTGGTGAGTGGAGATAAGTGTTCAGTTTTCAGAGATTTTTGTAGTTCGTGTCCAGTCATTGGCAGCAGAGAACTGGAAGGAGAGGCGGTCAAAGGAGGAATTGGCCTGGGGAATGACCAGTGAAATACACCTGCTGGAGTTGTGCTACGGGTGGGTGCTGCTATGGGTGACTGCCATGAGATAAGGGGGACTTTGTTACCTAGCAGGATCTTGTAGATTGACCTGGAACCAGTGGGTTTGGCGACAAGTATGAAGCGAGGGCCAGCCAACGAGAGCGTACAGGTCGCAGTGGTGGGTAGTATATGGGGCTTTGGTGACAAAACGGATGGCACTTAACCTCAACACTCTCTTAGTGTTTTTGAGGCTGATGTGGTTTACTTCAAAACTTAACCTCAACACTCTCTTAGTGCTTTTGAGGCTGATGTGGTTTACTTCAAAACTGAACCTTAACACTCTCTTAGTGCTTTTGAGGCTGATGTGGTTTACTTCAAAACTTAACCTCAACACTCTCTTAGTGCTTTTGAGGCTGATGTGGTTTACTTCAAAACTGAAAGAGTGTTGAGGTTTAAGTTTTGACAGTTAAACCACATTCAGCTTCAAAAGCACTAAGAGAGTGTTGAGGTTAAGTTTTGAAGTAAACCACATCAGCCTCAAAAGCACTAAGAGTGTGTTGAGGTTAAGTTTTGAAGTAAACCACATCACCTCAAAAGCACTAAGAGTGTGTTGAGTTAAGTTTTGATAGTAAAACCCATCAGCCTCAAAAGCACTAAGAGAGTGTTGAGGTTTTAAGTTTTGAAAGTAAACCCACACCCAGCCTCAAAAGCACTAAGAGAGTGTTTGAGGTTAAGTTTTGAAGTAAACCACATCAGCCTCAAAAACACTAAGAGAGTGTTGAGGTTAAGTTTTGAAGTAAACCACATCAGCCTCAAAAACACTAAAGAGTGTTGAGGTTAAGTTTTGAAGTAACCACATCAGCCAAAAACACTAAGAGAGTGTTGAGGTTAAGTTTTGAAGTAAACCAATCAGCAGCTCAAAAACACTAAGAAGAGTTGAGGTTAAGTGCCATCCGTGTTTTGTCACCAAAGCCCATATACTACCCACCACTGCGACCTGTACGCTCTCTTGGCTGGCCCTCGCTTCATACTTGTCGCCAAACCCACTGGTTCCAGGTCATCTACAAGATCCTGCTAGGTAAAGTCCCGCCTTATCTCATGGCGTCACCATAGCAGCACCCACCGTAGCACACACTCCAGCAGGTGTATTTCACTGGTCATCCCCAGGCCAATTCCTCCTTTGCCGCCTCTCCTTCCAGTTCTCTGCTGCCAATGACTGGAACGAACTACAAAAATCTCTGAAACTGGAAACACTTATCTCCCTCACCAGCTTTAAACACCAGCTGTCAGAGCAGCTCACAGATCACTGCACCTGTAACATAGCCCATCTATAAATAGCCAAACAATTACCTCATCCCTACTGTATTTATTTATTTTGCTCCCTTGCACCCCAGTATTTCTACTGTGCCCATTCACCTACTGCAAATCTACAATTCCAGTTTTTTAATTGCTATATTGTATTGTACTTCGCCACCGTGACCTTTTTTATTGCCTTACCTCGCTTATCCTCACCTCATTGCTCACATTGTATATAGACTGTGTTTTGTACTGTATTATTGACTGTATGTTTGTTTTACTCCATGTGTAACTCTGTGTTGTTGTATGTGTCGAACTGCTTGCTTTAATCTTGGCCAGGTCGTAGTTGTAAATGAGAAACTTTTCTCAACTTGCCTACCTGGTGGTTAATAGACAAAGGTAAAGATAAATAATAAATAAAGGTTGAAGTGAAACCACATCCAGCCTCAAAAGCACTAAGAGTGTTGAAGTCAAGTATTGAAATCAACCACATTAGCCTCAAAAGCACTAAGAGAGTGTTGAGGGTTAAGTGTTGAAGTCACCGACATCAGCCTTCAAAAGCACTAAGAGAGTGTTGAGGTTAAATTATGTTGAAATCAATCACGATCAGCTCAAAAGCACTCAACACCGCTACCCAAACCATCTTGCGAGCGTGCGCTTCATGATTTTGCTCCCACACACAAACGCAATCCACACAACAGCAGCGGTTAAAATATCAAAACAAACTCTGAAACCAATCTATACTAATTTGGAACAGGTCGAAAACCCATTAAAACATTTATGGCAATTTAGCTAGCTTGCTTGCAGTTGCTAGCTAATAGTGTCCTATTTAGAGCTTGCTGCTGTTGCTAGCTAAATTTGTTCATGAATATAAACAGTCGAGTTGTTTTTTTTTACTTGAAAGCACAAGTTCTTCTTACGTCAACATTAATCCAACATAAAACGGTCACTGACATAGCGTTTTCTAGTAATCTCTCCTCACTTCAGGCTTTTTTCTTTGGACATATATGGCGATTGGCATTCTCATGTTACCACGGACAAACGACCAAATCAGTTCATTCTTTCAATACCCCACAGGGATAACTTAATGAGGGAAGATGCACATGGGTATCTCCTTCTACTATAAACCATGAGGAGATGGGAGAGGCAGGACTTGCAGCGCGATCAGCGTCACAAATAGAACCGACTTCATTTTAGGCCCTTGCAAACACAGATGCTCGTGGCTGCGCCAGGAGAGCGGTGTGGTTGTAATAATGAATTAACTGTATTGTTTAAATTGGATTTTATTTTGGTGTGGCCAGCATGTAGAGTGTTGAGTTAAGTGTGTGTAGTCAATTCACATCAGCCTCAAAAGCACGAAGAGAGTGTGAGGCTAAGTGTTGAAATCCAACACATTCAGTCTCAAAAGCCAACGAAGAGAGTGTTGGAGGTTAAGTTGTTGAAGGTCAACACACCAACCTCACTCTATGATGAGTCAGAAATATGCGACAAGTATGAATTAAATATGGCTACACCTACTTTACATTTCGCCATTGTTCTTGCCGTACAGTTCTGATTCAGGCGGTGTGCTTGTTGACAAAACTTTGCAATGCATTACACAATCTGAAACCAAATACTCTCTTACCAACTCGATCAATCAAAACCCGAAACATAAAGCTCTCGATAAGGCCTTTTCCTAGACAGTGTGGGTGTATTTCTTGCATTCAAGTAGGCGCGGTAAAACAAAACAACCTCTGACAGCATTGCCACATAGCCACCGTTTACAAAAGGCTAAACTGTCAGTAAGTTGAATAGTAAATTTAGCGTTTTGTCCATTGGTGCACACAACAACACTTGTTCGAGGTACGACATTTTATATCAAACTTCAACTGCCACAGTACAAAGCCTTGTAAGTTCTACAAGCTTTATTGTTTCCCTACAGTCCATAAACACAGAGAAAACAGAGACATCTGGATATTCTCGGGGACAGTGTAGTAGAGAAACGTTAAGGTCCCTCAAGAATTAAAACAGAAGGAGGTCAGAACCAATATAAACTAGTTTAATTCGAGGAGTGCGAACAATGGAAGCAGGCAATTTAAATACATTGGTGTGTCCTAACAACAGGCATTTCACTACACCAAAACCAGGTATTTAACCAACTGCAGAACAGTATGTGATTGAGTATAAGGTAGCCTACATTATGCGCTAATGAATTAAGGCTATTATTATGCTACTTATATTAACATTAAATACATTGATATTACACAGTGGCTTTTCTAGAACCCAAAAGAAAACGCTTTAGCGAATACAATCAATAAGGTACCTAATGGGTTTTACGATACTGTAGGTTTAGCATATTCATGAACAGATTTTATAGCAACAGTACCTTTCACTATAGCTAGCTGTCACACCTGTGCAATGTTGTCTCTGTGCGAAGAATTGCTCTGTGAAAGTATAGATTGTGTCATGACTTTTTATTGAGCCAAAAAAACGTGGATTAAGTTTTTGTGTTGAATCCTTGGCCATTTATTCTCTGTCAATCAAGCCTAAAACATGTTGTTCATACCAAGCTGGCCTTGGTTTGGCAGAATCCAGTATACAGGATGTACACTTGTTTCTGACTCAACCATCCACAGAAATGCATAAGGATGTCTATAGTAACACAGATGACACATTAAAAGCTAGACACAAAACCATTTTTTATCACTACAATAAAAACAATAAAAGAAGCCGA